>NW_028280922.1:1185000-1485000 GCF_059751285.1 Brachycentrus maculatus
TAAAGAAGACAATATGTCTTGAGTAAAAATATCAAAACCCAACTCTTCTATTGCTACTCTAAGTAGGTAATCAGATATATCAGAAATTGGAAATATTACCTACTTAAAAACAAAAACAAAAAACTTTACTGAAAAAAAAAATGCTCCTTCTCCGCAGGGGTAGGCAGAGGGTATATAATGCCTCATTAATCTGTCTTTGGGTTTGGGCATGTGAATCGAATGAATGAAGAAATAATAGTGAAACAAATTTATGAGACGAATGTGGTTGGTAAAATGTTAGAAGTAATATTAACATATACGAGTTTTTTTATTTCGATTATTTATTAATTCGGGAATAATTTAGAAAAATTAAATTTATGTATAATTTATGGTTCGCAAACAATGAAAATCACAAAATATGAAATGAATACAGAGCAATATAATGCGTTTAAATGTTTTTCATCAAGAACACAACCAACTTACAAAAACAAGTAAAAAATATATATTTACAACATTTGTCCAAATACTTGTTTCCAAAATCTGGAATATCTCCAATTACAAGAGTTATTTTCATATTATTTTTTGACATCTCATCAAAGATGAAGAAGAATATGAATACATCTATTGGTGAAAAGCTTATTTACATCTCACCAATAGATGTCTCGAGTGAAGTTCTAGTGATTCAAGAACAAGGTTTCTAAATTGGTTCATATATAAAGAACTTCTAAGAATTTGAGTAGTCAGCCCAGTTTGGTCGTCAGCCCCATAAATGCCCAGACTTCCATATTCTTCTTCATCTTTGATGAGATGTCAAAAAATAATAATAATATATAAAAAATATACATACATATATATATATATATATATATATATATATATATATATATATATATATATATATATATATATATATATATATATATACATACATATATATATATGTGTATATATATATATATATATATAAATATATTTAAATATATATATATATATATATTTATATATATAGATATAAATATATATATATATATATATATATATATATATATATATATATATATATATATATATATAAATATATTTAAATATATATATATATATATATATATTTATATATATAGATATAATATATATATATATATATATATATATATATATATATATATATATATATATATATATATATATATATATATATATATATATATATATATATATATATATATATATATATATATATATATATACTACTAATTTACTTTTACTTTTGACACTATTCCTTTTTAATTAATCATAATTAATAATAAATTGGCAGGGCTACCGAATTAGCTTTAACACAATTTAGATTTGTCACAACACGTCACTAGATGAAGAATAGCAAAGACGCGATATTTTTACACCTGAAATCGGCTGCCAGATATTGTGAATATTCTGAATCATCCAGATCTGAAAAATATCACTTTCGAATCACTGGACGCCCGAATCCAAGGGATATTTATAATCCAGACGATTTGTTACCGGGGGCTATTTCTAGACACCACATGTGCGGGGTATGTTGGTACACATACGGAAAGTCACTCATTCCTGAGACATTGTTTTCAACTAAATGACTCAGCCATTCAATCTTCTCTTCTTCGTCTTTTCTACATTCTAGTCCTCTTCGGCCTCCGTAAACAACTAAATTTATTAACAAATAATCACGCCGCTTCTCGCAGGGGTAGGCAGAGAGAATAGAACACTCCACATTCATGCATCTCCTCATACATCGACTCCTAACCCGGCCGCTTTGACATACCTGATTGTGCCACATTTTCCTCTGCTTCTTTTACCAACTACATTTGCCTCATAAACTTGTTTAACCGTTCCACATGTCCAAACTATTTCAACACATCTTTCTTAATTTTATCTTCCTCTTCTTCATCTTTATTCAGGACTATGTCCTGTTATTTTTCGGCTGCTCCTGGGAGGTGGAAGACCAGCTGTCTCTCCATCGTTTAGGTGGTCTTCCTGGGGGTCTGTTACCTCGTGTGCTGCTGTCTGCTGCTATCCTCACCACCCGATCCAAACTTGCTCTTCCCACATGATTTCTCCAGAAATCATGTCTTTTTTTTCCTCCCCATCGCATAACATCTTCGACATCGCAGATACTATAGTAGAATAGATTTTCCCAAGGTACGCTGTTAACCTCATCCAGGCACCATCTTCCTTTTGCATCCGGGCTTGGAATCGGCATTGACATTAATTTTATCGATAATGCTTATCTCTTCCTGGTATTCTTTCATATTTTTTTCTTGTTGTTGTAATTTTAACATTAACGGAATGGATTGAGAATAGCAACCGTTTTGTCGTTTTTTGTTGATATTTACCCGCCGTACGGCGCTGGTGAGTGGGCTGGCTAACTGTGGAGAGAAGACGTCACAGTTCTTATTAATACTCGTGCAAGACCATGCAGTATTCTTTAGATTTCTAAAGATTTATTTAAAAAAAACAATAAATGAAAAAATTACAAAACAAATCTGTACACTTTTATATACATATTTCTACAAAAACCTGTCCAACATTTTGAGTGTGTCCCAATACTTATTCACAAATCTGGATTATCTCCAATCATAGGTGTTATTTTTTACAGTATATTTGACATCTCAACATGATGAAGAAGAATATGGAAGCCTAGGCATTTACGGGGCTTACGATCACTTAAACCAGCCTATGATGGTCGTTAGCCCCGTAAATGCCCAGACTTCCATACACTTCTTCATTTTTGTCGAAATGTCAAGAAATAATGTAAAAAATAACTCCTAATTAAAGATACCCCAGATTTGTGAACAAGTATTTGGACACAATCAAAATGCTGTAAATAAATTGACTGATATAAATTATAGCTTAAATAATATAATTGATCATATTTTCTAGTGTTTCTCAAGTATGGGAATATAATATAGGATTCGGAATACACCAAATATAACCACGGAATAAACCAGCCTATGACGGTCGTCAGCCCCGTAAATGCCGAGACTTTTATATTCATCTTCATCTTTCTTGAGATGTCAAAAGATAATATATATTTGTATAATATGTGTCGGATGTGGTCCCGTGGTTAGTGTCGCGGACTCTTGAGTCAGAGTTTCTCGCTTACCCACTCTACTTCAATTTGATAGCTATTTCTAATAATATACCGCTTAGGCTCACAGAAATAGTATGAAATTGTAGTATTTTTGTAAATAATAAAAATACAAAAACTTGTTATAAAAAAAAAATATTTCTTGGTCCGATTTTTAACAGGTTTTGTGAATAGGAGCATTAGACGGGTTACCTTTTAATAACAGTCCTCAGAGCTTCGATCAGCCGAGTAATATATAACGCTCTGTCACACTATTAATAGGCCACGCTGGATACGGAGAGACACGAGAGAGAAATATACTTCATCTTATAATAGCATAAACATATGCTTTTACGAAAGCACTGGACCACATTTCATTCTTCGTCGATGTCTTCAACGCTTTCAAGTGCTTACAACTTTAAAAAAGCAGTAGATTCTTCCTTTCCCCGAAAATGAATATAAATAAACATTAAAACGCTTAAAAATATGTTAAATGAATTTTATATGTCGCTCATTCCTTTCAAGATCGTAAATAAAAAAAAAAAGATTTTTCAGGAGAAGGTTTTTAAAGTTTAAAAATATAATAGAATTAGTTGAAAATAAATATCAAGCCACTTACTGAACTTTTTACTGTGCAACAGATCTTTTTAGGTAAAACCTGAAGTTTTTTCTCTATTTGAAAAACATTTAGTATATTTAAAAAAAAATAACTAAACAATACTTTTTCTTCAAAATGCAAAAACAACACTTTCTGCCCTATAGCGGGTAAATATCAAGTTAAAAATATGCCGCTTTTGCTGGGATATAGCACATTTTCTGGGCATTCCGAACTGAAAACATTCTGGGCACAACTGAAAATTGACGATTTTTGATTTATGGCGTTCTAGAAAGGAGTGAGCGATATGTTAATCTAAGTAAGAAAGAAAAAAAACTCGTTTCTGTTTTTATAAAAATGAATTGTATTACCAACAAACATAACTAACAAGTGTGAGTCCCTCTCCAAGCACAAGAGTCTCTTTATTGGCGAGAACTGGGTTTTTAATTTCAAGATTGTAAGTAGAAACATTTAGAAAATTAATTAAAATTTAAAAAAAACTTTTGTTACAATATTAAATAAAAAAATACCTACATGCCCCATTAACTATTGTTGTCCTCCGTAAATTATTACTGCACATATTAATGTTATTACACAAGTACCTAGAATTGTATAGCTACATTTATAAGGACCGTCATTCCATTTAATCATCACATTCGTTTGAAAATTGCAAGGGGAAACAATCTTTAACTATCTTACATCCATTTAAAGTTTTTTTGAAGTAAATACCATAATTTCTTAAATTCCATTTTAACACGTGTTTCGATGCATTCAGTATCATTTTCGAACACCGTTTGTGAAGTCAAGTCTGTATTTTAGAGTTGTGTCCTTAGGACGTTGAAGGCTGAAGAGCGAGTAAGAGCTGGTTCCTTTTGATATTTTTTAAAAATGTTTTTTTTTTGCTTCTAATCAGTGGGATGTTTTTATGTTTTATTTTATTTTTATTTTTATTTCTTATCAGATTATCAATATAGGGGGGTCATTAGTTTAGTAATTATAATATTGTTAATTTTGGGTTAATTATTTGTTCATATTTAAATACGAATTCTATCCTCTCCGCCTTCACTTACGAAAAAGTGGCTAATTTGTAGTAGGAGTAGTATTTGATATTAACAGACAAACAGCCCTTATTTGTTTTTTAAGTTATTTGCTTGAACATGCTAAAAACGCATCGGCGCGTCAGTCCGTGTCTCGCCGATTCGTATCTATGCCACTCAGCGGCCGACGTCCTTGCGAAGGTGTTCGGCAGTCTCCGTCAGACTTCGGCAGTGCTCGGATGCGGCGCCGACGCCTCTCGGCAGATTAGACGCCGACGCCATCTGTCCGCGCCAATTAACACGCCAACCGCTTCGGATGAAAGAGAGAGGTAGAATCTGATTGTTGTGATGCTGAAAACAGATTACTGCAACAATTCGTGATATTTAGAGATTGACAAGTGTGGCTGATGAGAAGATTAAAAAATATATATATTCATACGTTTTATGTGGATTGGAACATTTTCGTTTTTATTCGTATGTGAGGTCCGAATACTGGATTATATTGACATACTTGGGAAAGGCTTAAAAACATCATTTTTAAAATTTATTTCAGTTTATAATTTGACCAGTAAAATTATTTACAACAATTTTGTGTCTAAATACACAATTCTGGATTAGCTACAATTAGGACTTATTTTTTACATTATGTATTAAATGTTACATCAAACACTGATTTTTTAGTACTAAGTTGTATTTTGTTGTTGAAAAAACACATTAAAATAATTTTGTGACAATTGTTATGGCATTTTCAAACGAATGTGCTTTTTAACTTTTGTAACGAAGTTATTATTTACGTTATTTGTTGACATCTCAACATATATGAAAAAGAATTATTCATTCCTGTAAATGCCTAGACTTCGATATTCTACATATGTACTTCATCGATGTTGAGGTGTCTAAAATAATGTAGAAAATAACTCCTTATTGGAAATAATCCAGATTTGTGACTTACTCAAAATGTAAAAGTGGACGGATTTGTTTTAATTTTTTTCTTAATTGTGGTTGTCAACCATGGGTAGAATTGGTGAATGTAACACGTGAGTAAAGTGATCAATTTAACCAGCCTATAACGGTCGTAAGCCATTTAAATGCCCAGACTTCCAAATTCTTCTTCATCAATATTAAGATGTCAAAAAAATAATTTAATAATAACTCCTTATTGGAGATAATCCAGATTTATGAACAATTATTTGGACATACTTAAAATGTAAAGTACATACTATATTTATTTTCATTGATAAATAACGATTTTCGGTATTGAACTGAAATTAAATTATATGGCGACTTACATATGTGTAAAGGTAAGGTTCAACACTATATTTAAATATAAAATTATTAGATAAAACATATTTTGCTACTCAAATAGATTTGTAATAATCCAAAAAAATCAATTTCCATTAGTTTTATTATACCTTCCATTTTGCTTTGCTATGTATTTCCTCTCTTAAGAAGGAAATACATATCAAATAACATCGGTTAATTCAATCCTCGATTTCGGAAATTGATTTGAATGTTTTTAATAAATCTTGTATCGCTTTTAAAGAAAAGTGTCATAGTATTGTACAAGTATTAATGAGTATTTGGACATACTTGAAATGTTGTCAATAACTAGTTTAATAAAAAATTTAACCAAGTAATTGACAGACATGGAACGAAGACATCAAAATTATGTTTTTATAAGTTTTATTTATTTTTATGCTGCCTTGGTGTGAATTAAATATTTGAAAAAATAAATTTCTCTTTAAAAATAAACGATAAAAGAATTTACAACATTTTGAGTGTGTCCAAATACTTGTTCACAAAATCTGGATTATCTCCAATTACAGGAGTTATTTTCATATTATTTTTTGACATTTCATCAAAGATGAAGAAGAATATGGAAGTCTGGGCATTTACGGGGCTTACGACCGTCATAGGCTGGTTTGAGTGATCACTTTACACACGTGTAACATTCACCAATTCTACCCATTATTGACAACCACACTACTCAAATTCTTCGAAGTTCTATATATATGAACCAATTTAGAAACTTTGTTCTTGAATCACTAGAACTTCACTAGAGACATCTATTGGTGAGATGTAAAGAAGCTTTTTTATTAAGCAGAAACTCTTATATTAGTATGTGAGATCCGAATCCCGGATTATAATCACACACATGAGAAACGCCAGAAAATACCATTTTCATTTTTATTATTAAGCTTATAATTTGACCAGATAATTTATTATTAAATTGGTATTTTCTGGCGTTTCTCATGTGTGTGATTATAATCCGGGATTCGGATCTCACATACTAATATAAGAGTTTCTGCTTAGTAAAAAAGCTTCTTTACATCTCACCAATAGATGTCTCTAGTGAAGTTCTAGTGATTCAAGAACAAAGTTTCTAAATTGGTTCATATATATATGTAGAACTTCGAAGAATTTGAGTAGTGTGGTTGTCAATAATGGGTAGAATTGGTGAATGTTACACGTGTGTAAAGTGATCACTCAAACCAGCCTATGACGGTCGTAAGCCCCGTAAATGCCCAGACTTCCATATTCTTCTTCATCTTTGATGAAATGTCAAAAAATAAGATAAAAGAATTTATTAGATTTCAAAATCGAAACCAATAAATTGGTATTGTGATAATATGTCGCAGACAACAAATGTGCACCGATAAACGTTCAGCTAGGGACATTGCATTGTCATTGTAAGAGTCACCTTGGAATCACACTTGATTCAGAACAACTTTGAACTTATTCAGAACAACCCCTACACTAGTCCAGACAGTAGGGGTGGGTATGCAGGCGAAGCTAGTTTAAACTTAGCGTTTATATGAGACTAACGAAACCATTAATAGTATCATTTAATACGCAAAGACGCATTTCAATATTGAAAAACCCAATAAATAAACAATACAACATTTCGAGTACTTTATTATTATTGTTTTTAACATTTATTTGTTAACTATGTATATAAATATAAATATGTACAAATACTGTATACATTCATTTAATTTTTTTTAAAACGTAATTGACAATTTTTTTTTGCAGAAAAATAACTACGAAAAATTAAAATGATTAATTAATTACGAAACATTTTTATTGATTACGAAAATTCGCTAGATAATAATATATTTTTAACCAACAGATATAAATAAAGTGTGATAATAACTATGTTTTGATGAATTGAATTTAATAAAATTAATTAAAATTTCATAATTAATCATTATAATCTTTTACACTCCCCTTATCATTCATCGTTCACTTTGTGAACAGTTCAAAGTTAACAATATTTTTAAAATGCAACAACAACATTTTGAGTGTGTCCGAATATTTATTCACAAATCTGGATCATCTCCAATTAGGAATTTTTTTGACATCTCAAGAAGAATGTGGAAGTCTGGGCATTTACGGGGCTTACGATCGTTAATAGCTGGTTTAAGTTATCACTTTACACACGAAACATTGTACTTCAATCACTAGAATTTCACTAGAAACATCTATTGGTGAAATTCTTGTGATACAAGTACAAGTTTTGAAATTGGATCATGTATATAGAACTTCCAAGAATTTGAGTATTGTGGTTGTCAATCATGAATCAGGTAGAAATGGTGAATGTGTGAATGGTGAAGGTGAATGTGAATGAATGAACGTATGTAAAGTGGTCACTTAAACCACCCTATCAGGGTCGTAAGCTCCGTTAATGCTCAGTCTTCCATTTTCTCCTTCATCTTTGTTGAGATGTAAAAAAAATTATACACGTTTTATTTGATAAAAATACCATAAAGATTCTCTGTATTGCGTTCGGGTTATAGAGATCCTTATGTCTTTTTATTTATTTATTTAAACTTCATGTACAGAAAAAAGTACATTGGCGGGCTTATTGCTAAAAAGCAATTACTTCCAAAAACAGACTAGTGATATTGGTCAAAACGTTTGAGACCATAATTAGCTGTTTGCAATTAGAGGTAGATAGTACAAGAACTAGTTCAAGTACTGTTCAAGAACATAAAAAAAACATAAATTACAAATTGATGATTATAAGGAAGGCAAAGGAAAAAGGGAGATAAAGAATGGAGGAAGAGGGAAAGACTAAGGCTAACTTTTTCATGTTATTCACAGGAAGGATTGGATCCGGGTGATGTACATGGACACCTGGGTAAATATTGTGGGGAATCTGGCCATAGCGCAGCCCACCGCGAAGGACTTGATACCGACGACCGTCCCGTTGTGTACCAGAGGACCACCCGAGTCCCCGTAGCAGGTTCCGACTTCACCGTCTCCCGCGCAGATCACGCGATGAAGGGGACCGATGGGGTGATGGCTGCCAGAATATGCGTCCACGCAGTCCTGTAGGTTCCTTATGGGAAGTAACGCCTTGTGCAGTTCTGTAGTGACATCGCCATCTCCCTAAGAGCAAATTATTATTTATGTATCAAATGTTAAATCAAACACTGATTTTTTTGAGTCTACTAAGTTGTAATTTCTTGTTTTAAAAAATATGTAAATATAAATTTTATGAGAGTTGTTTCTCCTAGTTATGGCATTTTCAAACGAATGTCACATTACCGACATCATTAGACTGGTGATGGCGGTTACGACGCTACCCAGTTGCTGGTCAAATAAAATTAACGTGGAAAAAACTACATATTTGATATTTTATTTTAAAATCATGGGTAGAATTTGTAAATGTTACACGTATGTAAAAGTTATCATGCAAAATTAGCGTATTACGGTCGTTAACCCTGTAAATGACCAGACTTCAATGTTCTTTTCATCTACGTTGAGATGTCAAAAATAATGCTAAATACATATTGTATACCGATGTTAGAATAAAAAGCTAAAACTGAATGCTTACGGAAAGCATCCCCCATCCGCTAGCCATGGCGAAGTATCCATCTTCAATAGCCTGCCCCTGAGCTGGTAGGCTGATTGGAGCCACGCTGGGTGACAGGACCAGAAGGTTGCCGAGGATTAGGATGGCAATATCGTTTGCAAGATCGGAAGGATTAAAGTCGAAGTATTCGAAGCTTTCAACGAAGACGGTCTGTGAATCCGGATCAGATGGAAGAATGTCGGAAGACCCGGCAAGAATTAAATAATGAGACGGAGAATTTCTGCACCGAGAGAAACCAAACAAATAAAAATAAAATAGGTTATTAAAATTGTAAGTGTAATCAATAGTGCTGAATTTTTTACTGAATGTTATTTTAGACATTTATCAGAATTAAGAGATAACATATTAATTTTACAGTACTCAGACAGGCATGGCAGGTCATATTGCATTTTTTGACAATCGTAAGGACATTCAATATTCGAATATACCTTCATGTCATCAGCGTACATGATATATTTAGAACTGAAAAAGCATTTCCCAATGTCATAAACGTAGATATTGAATAAAAGAGGCCCTAGGTGACTGCCTTGAGGGACACCTAATGGTATACGACATATATACGAGTATTACAAAACAAGTACTAGTATTGTTTCAATTACAAAACACCGAGAAGACTGTAAAAATATCGGGAAGAGGGACAGCAGGGAGGAAAGGGTGAAAGCTCGTGTCAAAGACAAATTGTACTAAACAAGGGACACACCACGACATAAATGTCGACTGACAGTGTTCAATGATCTTGGCACTGACAATATTGAGTTGAAGCAATTTTGATGAACGTTAAATAAACGAATTTTATTAAGAGTTTGTTCTACCCGTGGGAGGCGCTTAGGTGTTAGTTGCCCTCGTGATTTGACAGAGATTTTTAAAATGTATACGTTTCAGCAATTTTAGTGAGTCAGCGTGCGAATCTGTAAAATAAGACATCTGAGTGTGGTCTCAAAAACCTTTTGCCAAGGTACTTGAATCTAATCACCTGCTCTACTCTCGGCAAAAAACACAGCATCTTCAGCATACAAATTGATAATTTCAACTCCAATATTTAAAACATTAAATTCTTTCATGCAATTCTTCATGTATAAATTAAACAACAATGTGATATTACTAATTCCTGTTAAACACTTGTAGAGATGCCAAAACAATATAAAAATGAGCCACTAACCCTTGTGCGTGCAGTGCCATCCTCGCACAAGGCTGCAATACCTTGGATAAGTTTACTGATTACTCCAAACTCAGATAATACCTTCCCAAGATTCATTCTATCAACTCGATCATACTACTTTTGTAGGTATATCCACCAATGCGAAGCAAAGTATTTTTTTGACAAAAACTATTCTGCGTAGCTAAAGTTTTATCAGTATACCC
Source organism: Brachycentrus maculatus (assembly GCF_059751285.1). Classification (NCBI taxonomy): domain Eukaryota; kingdom Metazoa; phylum Arthropoda; class Insecta; order Trichoptera; family Brachycentridae; genus Brachycentrus; species Brachycentrus maculatus. The sequence continues at coordinate 1,195,953 of NW_028280922.1, forward strand.
TTTTCACATTGTATTTTATGTATTATGTCTTTAATGGTTAAATATTATTATTGTTGTAATTTTTTTTACCCGTAAATGCAGTGAGCAGCTGTGAGAACTGTTTTTGCGTTTAATATAGAGCCTCCGCATGTGTGAATGTGTATTTCAGGTTCTAAGTTGATCATCAAAGAAACCTGGTATGGAACTTCGGTAATGTTTGCTACACTTCCTCCTACGATTCTCCCATCCTGCATGGGGATCGGCGGGAGGACGAAAGCTGTAATATGAAAGTTAGTGGAATAATATAAATTTACAATTCACCTAGGTAACAAATTTCAGTGTAAAACAAGGAATTAAGGTAATATTCATATAATTAAAAAAAATACCATTGACAGATACCAGGAGAGCATAAAGTACTAGCAGAAACATGGTGATATACTCGTATATACTAAAGAAACATAGCATTTTTTTTGTTTGCTTACAAAAAAGTGATAATATTGTTAATAGATAAATACGTTTAAACAATTGATAACATGTCATCCATTATAATGACAAAAATCTCAATTTTTTGTTAAAAAGATAACGAAAAATGACTATCAAATCATACATCGACCATTTCCCAACAGAACATCGTATCGTGAGTATAAATCGGAAATAATTTTTATAATGTAACAAAATTGAACCATTAAATGAAATAATGGCATAACCTAATTCTCACTTAAAGTGGGTGGCACTAAATGAATCACCTTGTCGGAAGATGTTATAATTTTTGCAAATAGCTTCGTACGTCAATCATCTTTGACATATGTGAACTAGACAGCTACAGTTTACAAAAAGATTGATAAAACGGGCACAAACATTTATCAATACTTGCGGCAGCCACTTGATGGATATTATCTTTTTTACTGTAAAAAATGTTAGGATCCAAATAAAGATTTCCATTACGCTTCATAATTTTATTACTATTTAATAAAAAAAGTCATTAAAAAACAAAATTGGAAGATTTATTTTGCGTCATCATGAATATGTTTGTAAACTATAGATATCTAGTTCACAAATGTCAAATATGATTGACGTACGACCCCATTTGCAAAAAATATAATATTTGCCGATGGGGTGATTAATTTTGTACCACCCTGTACAAGCCGGTACTTGTGTTTTATTGTTTAAAAAAAGTTTTAATGCTATTATAATAACACAAATGTGTGAATGGAATATACTGCTTATAATCTCAGTTACAAATGAGTAACGATTTTGGTACATACGATGTTTTACTGAGAAGGACTGGATGTATTTTGGAGAAAATTATAAACGAATCGATAAAAAAAACTTCTTATTAATCTTAGTCTCTTCAGAATATATTACACTATGTTTCTACTAGTACTTTCTGCTCTCCTAGTATCGGCTAATAGTATGGGGCTTAGTATTTATATTTAAGTTTAGTAGTTATAGTATTTATATTTCCGTATTGTATTTAAGAAAAGAAAAAAGTTAAAGCGCTTTAGAAAAAATAAAACTCCGTTAATGGTGAAGTGAAAATGTATTTATTGACATTAAAATAATAAAAAAATGTATGCCGTGGAAGTTTTATTTGGAAAATAATGTTCTGCGAGATGTTGACCGGCATTGTCGATGCACTTTTCAACTCTGTCTTTGTGAAGTTCTAGCATATTCTATCGAATGTTTGCTGATCAGTCAGTTAGATCTCACGATGAATTGTATCTCTTATATTAATACCTACATCTGATTATAGAGGGAACGATTGAGGGAATAAACTCCAAATGACACACCGCACCGCGAAAATCTTCACGAGGAAATGGGCTGTTCAAGGTATGAGATGCTGAAGAGGGTGTCGCATTATAAACCGGAAAGGGAAGGATATGTCATTAGTTGCTGCAATCACAGGATTGATACCACAGAAGAATGTGCGAGGTTTATTCACATACGCGCGAGATTCAAGTAACTCTAGAGACATAAATATTTTTGTAAATGAAAGAAGAGAAGAGAAGAGTGTGGAACTTCAAGGCAGAGTGGAAAAGTGCAACGATGAAGACAGTTAATATTTTTTCCAACATAACTCAAATGGCATACACTAAACTACATTTTTATGTCATTAATTTTTGTAGCGTTCTAGTTCTAGCCATAAAAGTAATGTAATTATTACCTATATGGCTAGTACTAGAATAGATGTGTAACCTCGAATCATTGCTTCTTAATCTTCATGTCAAATCTCATGGGTTACAGCTTTAGTCCTCCCACCGATCCCCAGGCAGGATGGGAAGATCATCGGAGGAAGTCCTGTAGACATCACCGACGTACCTTACCAGGTGCTTCTATTGCAGTATGATGGATCAGGGTTTAACCATCTTTTGTGTGGAGGATCTCTTATCAGATCAGATTATGTCATTACAGCAGCTCAGTGTCTTTACGGGTAAGAATAATGCTAGTTTCTGCTTAATACACGAGGGTCATTCGTAAAATAAGGTTCTCATATTGTTAAAAAATACATAAAAAATAAGCTTTATTGTTTTCTTTAGTATTATACATCATTTTTAAGCTTAAAACCTTCTCTATTTTCCTATATAATCGCCGTTTCTGACACATTTGCAGTTCATGCTCCAACTTTTGTATCTTTATATGTATAAGTCATATTATTCTGCCGCCATTCCAATTCAGAATTTTTTAACTGAAAAAATAGGGTTTCGAAAGGTGCGTAATGCTCACAGAAAACCACAAGCAGAAACATGTTGAGTGTGCCCAGCAGTTTCTTCAACAATGTGAAGACAGACAACAACACAGTGAAGCACCCTTGAGGTATTATTTTACGAAAACGGCGCTATATAAGTTATCCAAATTTCTTATTATTAACAAGGAAGAATTCTTGGATTCTTTCGTTACAGGCGACGAAACATGGGTGTTTCACTTCACCACTAAAACCAAGTAGCGTCACGTGAATGGCGTCATTCAATTTCACCGAAGCCGAAGAAGTTTAAACAAAAATGGAGTCTGTTGGGAAAACCATGGCAATCGTCTTTCCATACTGAAGTCAAGGAAGAGGTCATTCGACTTCTCAGAGGAATGGCGGCAGGATATTATGACTTAGAGATACAACAGTTGGAACATCGTCTGCAAAAGTGTTTGGAGAGCAACGGCAATGATGTAGAAAAATATGATTGGCTTTAAGCTTTAAAATGATGTATAATGCTAAACAAAACAATAAAGCTGTATATTAAAAAATATATATATGTGGGAACCTTATTTTACGAATGACCATAGTACATATAATACTCGATGTATACCACACGAGCCTTAATATCAGCCAAAAGTGATAAGGACACATGGTTTAATAACTCAGTGTAACACTCCCTTTATCATTTGTCGTTCACTTTGTGTAATACCACTTAAAAACTGTACTTCACGACTGCTGGTTCCGATTACCAATTCATCATCAGATCAACTGTAGTCCGCAGATGATGAAATGATTATTCTGAAGCTGGTAGTTGTGCAGTTTTTAAGTGGTTTTACACAATGTAAACGATGAATGGTAAAGAGTGCAATATTACCATACCACAATGATAACAATGCTTTTAAAAGCGTCTGGTGAGTAGACGCTAGACTGCGAAATTGGCGTCGCGGGTTCGATTCCCGCCAACTGAAAAATAGATTCAAGAAAGGTTTACTTTCAATTGGTTTGGGTGTTTGTGATGAATTTTTCACATTTACCTTCCCTATCCTTACTATCCTACCTGCAGAACACTAAGCATCTTGAATGGTCGGAAGAATATAATAAATTAAATATTTTTACTATTTAAAATTAATATAAAAAACGATACTATAATGAACTATCAATTTCACAACAAGATAGTATGAAAATAAAAATATTAAAAAGTATATGGATATAGGAGTTTCTGCTCAATACAAAAGCTTATTCATTTCACCAATATATGCCTCTAGTGAAAATTCTAGTAATACTTGTACAATGTTTCGAAATTGGATTATATTTATATATATATATATATATATATATATATATATATATATATATATATATATATATATACATATATATATATATATATATATATATATATATATATATATATAAATATACATATATATATATACATATATATATATATATATATATATATATATATATATATATATATATATATATATATATATATATATATATATATATATATATATATATATATATATATATATATATATATATATATATATAACTTCCAAGAATTTGTACAAGTAGTGTGGTTGTCATCATGGGTAGAATTCGTGAATGTTATGAATGTGATCATTACCATCCTATGGCGGTCTATAACCGTCGTAAGCTCCGTTCTATGACGGTCTATGACGTAACCAGTCTATGATAAACCAGCCTATGACGGTCGTAAACTCCGTTCATTAGCTAGATCTACACTAGATCTTTTGTACTAATCTTTTTGTGCTTCTGTTGTGAACTATGATTGGCTTTATTTTATGTATATTCTTTTAATGTTTTGTTTTATATGTTTTGCTGTTGTTTACACAAATAAATAAATAAAAATAATCCTTATTTATTAATCTGTGATTTTAGACAAGAAATTTTAAATTATCTCGCTGTTGCCGGATCTCCAGCTGCCAACGGTGCCGGTGGGCAAAAGAGCTTGCTGAAAAAGAATACGTTTCACCCCCAATATAGGCCCACGTCATATAACCACGACATTGCCCTCGCCAGACTCGAAAGCCCATTCAACCTCTCCAACAGCGTGACTCTCATCGCGCTGCCGAAGCAGGGACAGGTTTTCGAAGACGGATCCTTGGCCATGGCCACAGGATGGGGACCTATGGTAAGCATTTTGTTGTTTGAAAGGTTCTATATCCTGAAAGGACTTGGAAATATACGCAAACCATACAGTTTGCATAAATTAGTACAAGCAATTATAGCCATTGGTGATTTCGACGTGCCCTACGTAAAGTGCTCTTACTACATTTTTGTCAATTTTGAGAAATTTGGTGTACTTTATCAACTGACCGTTACCTACAAATATAAACAAACAATTAAAAAAAAATTACGCCTAGTTTTCAGCCGTAGGGTCCACCTTGTGGGGTCTTATCTTGCAACAAGTCCCGCCCATTGCCTTTTGAGTCTTGCTACGCGATCCACGATATCCGCTATTCTGGTTCTGTTTATAATTTATTTATTGTTTCTTCGAGCACAGGAAGGAAATGACACTCCTCCTCAGCTGCGCAAGGTAGTTCTCCCAATTTACAACCAACAAGAGTGCATCAACATCTATGTGGAAATCGATCGCGCTGTCACACCCAACATGATCTGCGCTGGGTACAAAGATTCTGGAGCTGGCGCTTGCAAGGCAGATACGGGAGGACCTCTGGCTGTTGACGACGTTACACCCATCCTGGCCGGTATCACCTCTTGGGGATATCCAAATGAATGCGGCGTAGTTGGATACCCCGGAGTTTTTACTAGAGTGTCCGTGTATGCCGATTGGATTATCGCAACAATTCAACAGTCACACCGTCGCGACGGTTCTCATGTGCTAACTAATGTTATGTAAAAATCAATTATATGGCTTTAACTAAATAAAAAATGTGCAGATTTGGGCTAGAAAAATATATTTATATATGTTTATATGTATATAAATATCATAAATATTTCATAAATATACATTTACATATATTATTTTTTGACATCTCATCAAAGATGAAGAAGAATATGGAAGTCTGGGCATTTACGGGGCTTACGACCGTCATAGGCTGGTTTGAGTGATCACTTTACACACGTGATCCAGATTTTGTGAACAAGTATTTGGACACACTCAAAATGTTGTACATTTACATATAATTTATCTGCATTTTGTCTCTTTAGGTACAGCTTGTGTTGAGCCAAAACACTAACATGCTTAAGTACAACAAAAAGTAAAGTTCAGTTAACAATTTAATACAATATATTATTAGATTAAAACCAATATTTTTAGCTTTTCCACTTTTTTTATTTGACCAGCGACCGGGTTTCGTCGTTACCGACATCATCAGACTGGTGGGAGGCTATACAAATTGTTATATTATATATAAAACAAGGCAGGAGTTGATAACTTGTTTTATATATAACATAACAATTTGTATAGCCTCCCACCAGTCTGATGATGTCGGTAACGACGAAACCCGGTCGCTGGTCAAATAAAAAAAGTGGAAAAGCTAAAAATATTGGTTTTAATCTAATAATATATTAAAAATGCAATTCCATCACGAAGTGTCAGTGGATAATATAAATTTAATACAATAAGATATATATATATATATATATATATATATATATATATATATATATATATATATATATATATATATATATATATATATATATATATATATATATATATATATATATATATATATATATATATATATATATATATATATATATATATATATATATATATATATACACAAACGTTTGCAGAAGTTTTGTATTATTGAGGAGATGCATGAATGTGGAAGACACGAATAAAGTTTCCAAAGACCGTAGGGGTAGACTCTCTGTCTACCCCTCCGGGAAGCGGCGTGATGGTTAGTTTGTTAGTTATTATTGAAGTAACAAAATAACGTGTGGGTAGTTCGCGATAAAAGTCACCTACGCGATACCTTAAAACCAAACGACCACTTGCAATTTTTTATCTGATTATTATCTTGTTATTTTATCTACAAAACTTCAAATATTTAGGAATTAAATATTTCAATAAACCCTCTAAAGAAATTTAAAAAAAAGATAGAAATTCTTCAGAAAAAAATTAATGCCCATTACATATACATCTTGAAAAAAAAAATATTATACCATTCATTATATAAAACATTAAACTTGTAAGTCCCTCTCCAAGCACAAGAGCTCAGTCTCTTTTTTGGTGAGGCACAGCGAATCTAAAACCATAAGTTTGCCAAATGTGTAAATGTTTAGAAATTGTATTATGTTGTCCTTAAAAATGTAACTATATTAAATAAATATAAATAAATTAATAAAATAAATGTACTTGTCCATACACAGGCATGTATGTATATATATACGTATGTGTGTATGTATATGCATGTGTATGTGTCTGTGTATATAATAACTTATAATATATACGTTTAATGTAATATATGATGTTAATTGACTTTTATTGTCACAATAAACCGCCACAGATGGACTAAACCAAACAATATTTTTTTCAGCAAATCAGTGTATTATTTTATTTATTCTTGGGGAATGTAAAAAATAAATTTAGCGAGTAAATAAAAGTGCATATCAGCGAGAATGTGGGTGAAGAGATCTCCTGAAAAAATAATAAATCAACCACAGAACAAATTTTTAATATTATTTTTCAACATTTTGAGTGTGTCCAAAATGTGTGTGATTATAATCCAGGATTCGGACCCCACATACTAATATGTATAAGAGTTTCTGCTTAATAAAAAGCTTCTTTACATCTCACCAATAGATGTCTCTAGTGAAGTTCTAGTGATTCAAGAACAAGGTTTCTAAATTGGTTTATATATATAGAACTTCCAAGAATTTGAGTAGTGTGGTTGTCAATAATGGGTAGAATTGGTGAATGTTACACGTGTGTAAAGTGATCACTTAAACCAGCCTATGACGGTCGTCAGCCCCGTAAATGCCCAGACTTCCATTTTCTTCTTCATCTTTGATGAGATGTCAAAAAATAATATTATTTTTCTTCAAATTTTCTCAAGCTCTAGGATTATGAGCATTCAATTACGGTATTCAGAAAACCATTTATTATGTTCCTTGTATTCACTTTTCTTCAAAGAGGAATATCAACTGTATATCACGTGTGTACGCTTCAAGTTAATATTAAAAATAGGTTATTAATTGAATGTCAGAATTTATCCAAAGTATATAAAATTCTCAAAGACAGCGCACATCCGATAAAACAGAAATCTGCAGGCGTAGTTATTTCATAAATGTTTAACAAATATACTTCCTTGGCATACGCACAGATGGCGCATAGTGCTTCTTCTATACTTCTATAGTTTAAGGTTCACCCCTTCAATGCATACCACCTACAATAACCTACAGTTCACGAGCAAAATATGGGATTGATATTATTTATATAATAATATCAATCCGATATTCTTCGACGCGCCAAATGGATGGGTCACTTGGCGAGACTGGAGGGTTTCCTGCACCTGATAATAGAAGGAACGATCGAGAGAACAAATGCCAGAGGACGTCCATGTAGGTCCTGGGACAGCGCACCTACCAAGCCGTCAAGTTTACAACAGTGACCAAGCGAGAATAGTAGAGACTGTAAAAGCCCTAAAAGGCTTGACTCTGGCCAATGTCTGTACCCGATGGATTCTCCAGTTCTTTGGACACGTTGTGCGTGGCAACGAGGATAGCCTGGATTGACTAGTTGTGATCGGTTGCATGGAGGGAAAGAGAGGGAGAGGAAGATCCCCACACGATAGACCGATCAAATTAAGGCAGCAGCGGGCACCTCAGTGGTTGGAGCGCTACGTGCAGCACAGTCAAGGGATAACTGGAGAAGAGTCATTGCTTTCTGCAAGGGTCACAACCCTCGGCAATGAGGAATAATACGGAGAAGAAGTAAAAGCCCTTAAACACTGGCAACCACCGTCTTTTTTCACCTGCCCACTCGACCAACTGCATCCAGAACCAAGACCTTTGAGCAGCAAGGATTATTGTTAACTTATTTCAATTAGTTTTATTTTTTAAGTTAGTTTTAGAGTCCTTAGCTTTAAATTACATTTGAAAATCAAAATAAATAAACAGTGTTCTTTAAACAAGTATGTACGACTTTCATTCTTAAGCAATCTTCTGATGAGTACAAAGGGTGAGGTATTCACACATCGTCATACAACACCCTCGCCTCGTCTTGTGACACCGAATACTCCCCATCAATGGCGATTTTTTCAATCTTTGGCGTGTTTAATTGTCTGTGCTCTGTATGTTTAATACAGAAGGTTTTCATCTAGGTGAAATTGCATTATTAATACCAAACAATTCATAATAAAAACACGACAGATTTTATTTTTTTTATAAATTTATTTATTTATATTTATCACTGGATTAAAAAAAAACACAGGATTTTGAGGTATCGCCACCATTTAAGCGTTGGTGTTGATCCAGTTGACGTACATTGGCACCCTGGTCCAGACTCCGGGGTAACCAGCCTGAGCGCATCCTCTTCCCCATGAGGTGATACCGATGAGGGTTCCACCGACCGTCAGTGGGCCGCCGGAGTCTCCCTGGCAAGCGTCCTGTCCACCGGAAACGATGTTTCCAGCGCAGATCATGTTGGTGGTGACAACGTTGAATCCGGCGTAGGCATTCACGCACTGTTGCTGGTTGATAGTAGGAATTGTCACCTTGTATAGTTGGGTAGGATAAGAACCACCTTGCTGTTCGCAAAAAAGAAAAATGTTAGTTGGAATGAATGATTAAAAAAATTGGATAGTTTCAAAACAACAAACTCAAATAAATGTTGTAATCAAACGTACATTTTAAATTCTGATTGATTAAAAAACAAAACGCTTACCGAAAGGGCACCCCATCCAGTGACGAAAGCGCTGGATCCATCGGCGACAGTCTGTCCTTGAGATGGCAGTCTGACGGTAGCCACGCTGGTTGAAAGAACGAGCGAAGCGGAGAGAGTCATGAGGGAGATGTCGTTGTTCAAAGCGCTGTTGAAACTGGAGTGGTTGACAATGCGGGAAACGGCGATTACCTGTCCGCCGGAGTTATGAATGGCAGACCCTGCACGAATCCTCCACTGAGCCGCGGTGGTTCTTTAAAAATAAGTTATTTGTTGTTAATTTTTATACGTCCGTTCCTGGTGAAAATGGTGAACTGATTTTTCATTTAATTTTAAGACTTCTCACCCGCTAGTGCAGTGGGCAGCTGTGACGATGACGGTTCTGGTGACGATGGAGCCTCCACAGACCTGGCCGAAGGTTCCTGATCCACTGTTCATCAGCAGAGCCACCTGGTAAGGGGCCTCCGTGATGGCGGCAGGACTTCCTCCAACGATCTTCCCATCGAGCATGGGGACCGATGGGAGGACGAAGGCTACACGAAGTATGAAATTATAATTTTATAGATTTCATCATATAAAACTGATAGATTCAATTATTGAAATTAATTAATAATATATTTTTTTGAATATTTAATAAAATAATTATTATACATAATATTTGAATAATAATACATTAAAAAAAAGTTCTTACCATTGGCCGAGACCAGCAAAGCAGCAAGTACTAGCAAAAACATGATGGCGTTACTTAGGACGACTTTTTTCTTGTCTTCTCTTTTATAGAGTCTGGATATTTTTTATCAGAAGCGTTATCACGAAATACTCTTTATCTCTGATTTTTGATAATCATATAATTATGATAAAATATTAAATTTTAATATTTTAAATAATTAATATCGAATAGTGCGTTGCTGGAGATTAAATAACACTGTTGCATTGCTTATGTATGTCTGTACTGCTGATCATGAATAGGAATCTTTTTACAATGAAGAATTCAAAATCTCTTGCGAACACTATAATATTCTGAATGATTTCTGAACATCTGGTTCCCTCATGAATGGAGGTTTGAAGGAAGGATGAATCTCTTACAGTCCTGTATATGTTTATATATCCTCATACGTTATATATCCTTAGTCAGTCCTGTATATGTTTATATATCCTTAGCTATGTATCGCGAACGGTCTATGGATAAAATTGATCGCCTTGTAATTTCCCTGTATTCATTAGATCCATTATATTTTCGTTAATGAGTTTGTCAGTTCATTTGTGGTCAAATATTTCCATTTTAAATTGAAAATTTCTACGTTATTTACTACTATTTCTTGAAATCTATTGAGCCACGTTCGATGAATTCAACATTTTGATGTTTAACACCCTTATTATCATTCATCGTTCACTTTGTGTATTACCACTTTTATAAACACTTATTCGTGACAACTGAATTCGGAATAATTATTATACCATCATGTCATTGAAATAAAATTATTACGGTCTGTCATTTGTTCAAAAATAATTTTCTTGTATTTTCCCCTCTGTCGGCAACAAAAAATTCTCGGAACTACATATATCACAGATTGAAGTGTTCTTCTCCTATAATTATTGTTTCCTTTTGGGACCATCATCCTTTTGTTGTGTGTAAAGCGGGTGTCATAGCTCGGCTGTCCAAACTCAAAACACAGTAAGGAACATTTTTTTGTAGAACATTTTTTTTGCATTTTTGGACTAAGTAGAATCTACTTAGTCCAAAAATGCAATAAAAACGTACTACAAAAAATGTCCCTTACTGTGTTTTAAGTTTGGACAGCCGAGCTGTGTCCTAGAGGGTTTCCATACTTTTTGCTAGTTTTTTGGTTTACTATGATATTCATCCACAACAATATTCACGTAGGTACTGTAGTGGTAAAAATACAAGTGTTTTTCATCAAAAAGTTACCTTATTTTGTTATTTGTTTATTTTTTTGTTATTTTCTTTTTCCACAAAAATTAAAATTAAGCCAAAAAAAGATAAATATTTCAGGGAATCGATATGATTGGATTCAGAGATATTTGTGAAAAAATAATTGATTACTTTAATTATGTTTTTTTAAAATCTTATCTAAATTCCATTTATTAATTATTTTAGTCGTGTTATCAATAAATTTTGGGAAAAACGTTTAAATTATTCATCATGGCTGATTACAGCGATTTCCTTCTGTTTATGTTTTAATTTTTTTAAATTTTATTTATTTAATATGGTTACAATGTTCTTACAATTTTGATTAATTTTCTACACATTTCCAACAATCTTAAAATAAAGAAAGCAGTTCTTTCCAAAAAAGAGACAGAGCTCTTGTGCTTGGAGAGGGACTAACACTCGTTTTACAATTTACAATTCATTTTTATTGAAATTATTATTATTATTATATTTAAATTTTAATTAATATTTTTTTTTAATAAACCCTTATCTGCACCCAATGGTGCATAGGGCACTGCGTCATATAACGCAGTGTTATCTTGATTGTTTACACATGAAGGAAAGGTGATCAGTCCTCCGCTTCAGGAACCAGTTTAGGGTAATATTAAATAAATATTACAGTGAAAAAATCACAAATATTTATTGGAACCCCCCTAGGAATCGAACCCGGGACCTCCAGAATGGTAGCCGAGCGTGCTGACCATTACACTACGGAGGCAGACAAATATGAATTAAGTAATATAAAATATAAACAAGCGACATCCCCCCTCAGCGGTAAAATGATCAAACGTTGACCGGTTCAAGGTGATAAAAATATTGAGTACCACTGGTTTAGGGGAGTAACATTAACATTTTAAGAAGATAAGTAAAAAAGAAAAATTTTGATTGTGTAAAAATAATTCACAAAACTAGACTATCTTAACTAAGGATTAATTTTTTACATTTTGCGGACATCTCAACATAGATGAAGAAGAATATGGAAGTCTGGGTGTTTACAGGGTTTACGACCGTCACATAGTCTTGGACCGTCATAAATGGAAAGAGTCTCTGCTTAATAAAATCTTTCCTCATTCCAATATAGATGACTGTTGCGAACTCGGACATACTGTATCACGAGATTGATCAATGTATATAGAAGTTCCAAAAATTTATTAAAAAAAATTATTAAATGTTTTTTTTTAATCTATGAAAAATATAGAGTCTGGTACTGGTTCCGTGGTTAGTGTCGTGGGCTCTTGAGTCAGAGATTCTGGGTTCGAACCCACTCTACCACAATTTGATACCTATTTATAATCATGAGACACTGAGGCTCACAGAAATAGTATGAAATTGAAGTATGTTTGTAAATAATAAAAACACAAATATTTTTCTTTAAAATTGTATATATATATATATATATATATATATATATATATATATATATATATATATATATATATATATATATATATATATATATATATATATATATATATATATATATATATATATATATATATATATATATATATATATATATATATATATATATATATATATATATATATATATATATATATATATATATATATATATTTATATATATATATATATATATATATATATATATATATATATATATATATATATATATATATATATATATATATATATATATATATATTTATATATATATATATATATATATATATATATATATATACATATATATATATATATATATATATATATATATATATATATATATATATATATATATATATATATATATATATATATATATATATATATATATATATATATTTATATATCCATTTATATTTATACATACATATACACAGTCGAGCTCGGTTATAACGAGGAAGAAGGGACCGAATTTGCTCGTTTTGACCATTACTCGTTATTTATTGACTTGGCGTTTAATTTGTAGAACTCCATTTTAATTTATGTATTAATTTTAAATCAAACACAGATTTTTTGAGTCTACTAAGTTGTATTTTATTAACAAAAAACACATAAAAAATTATATTGTGACAATTGTTTCGCCTTGTTAGGGCATTATCACGCGAATGTGCGAATGTGCCATTCGTTTGATAATGCCCTAACAAGGCGAAACTATTGTCACAATATAATTTTTTATGTGTTTTTTGTTAATAAAATACAACTTAGTAGACTCAAAAAATCTGTGTTTGATTTAAAATTAATACATAAGTTACTCTTTATATCTGATTTTGTAACACGGTGTAATAAATTTTTTACATTTTATTTATTTATTTATTTTAAAACATATTACAAACGTAAGTCATATATACATATAGTATTCCCGATGAGTAATGTATATTTCTCATTTTGGGACATGGGATTAAGATTAATAAGACTGGAACACAAATAATAAAGTTATATATATTTTTTCTAAATAACCAAAACAAATACTAATACATGGCAAAATATAAAAAAAAATAAACAGGTATAATAAATAGGCATAAGAAGTATATTTAAAAGAAATAAATGACAAAAACATAAGTGCAGAAAGTAAACCAAAAGCAAAGTTTACAAAAATCGTAATATCGGATAGATTTCTTCTATAGAGTACGTAGTATATTACGTATCTGATCACTTACGACCTTTTGCCGTCTCATTTTTTCATGTAAGGATAATAGAGTGCGTTTATACGTCATACACGTTATAAAAAAATACTTGCCTCTACCGCACCTATCAAAGAATCATGAAGTGTAAAAAGAAAATGGTTATAATTTAAGAATTACTAGTTTCAACTTAAGGAAATTATTTAACTAGAAATCACCTTTTCGTGTCCAAGAGTGTGTCAGTACGTGAAATAAACGATGGCCTATCGTATCTTTTTGTAGATATGTGCATAGTTCGTAACGTTTTGAAGCGTCGGCACAAAATACTCGTAGGAGTAAAAGGAAGAACTACCCGTCCCGCAGATAAGTACTAGTCTGGCACGCTGGTAGAAATACCCTTCCCGCACATAGTGTGTTTTCAGTTCTCCCTTAGCTTTTTGACTGTATTACCAAGCAACACTGACTGAATGACAACACTGACTAGCAGACTTGTCACCGTCTCATCGGTCATGCCATTTTAAACAACCACTGCTCAGCTAACCTCAACCACAATGACGTCTAATTTAACAAGGAGAGTTTCTCTCAGCCACTTTGAAGAAATTTGTTACTACCTACTGTGGATGTCAATCATGGGTAGAATTAGTGATTTTTACACTTGTGTAAAGTGTTCACTTTAACCAGCCTATGACGGTTGTAAGCCACGTAAATGACCAGACTTCCATATTCTTCTGCACCTATGTTGACATGTCAAAAAAAAATAGTTTGAGTTTTATCCAAAAATATATAGATAATGCCACAAAATGACTGCCGAATCAATTAATGAATGAAAAACACATATTTCAAAAGGTTAAAATCTGTTTATTACACAATTCTCGTATTACTAGAATATGTGTATTCGATTTAAACATTGACGTTAATCCAGTTGACGAACATGGGCACCCTGGTCCAGACTCCGGGGTAACCAGCCTGAGCGCATCCCCTTCCCCAGGAGGTGATGCCGATGAGGGTTCCGCTGACGGTCAGTGGGCCGCCGGAGTCTCCCTGGCAAGCATCAGCCCCCCCGGTGGCCATGCGTCCAGCGCAGATCATGTTAGCAGTAACGGTGTTGAAGCCAGCATAAGCATTCACGCACTGCTGTTGGTTGACGATCGGAATGGTCACCTTATACAGTTGGGTGGGAGAAGAGCCACCTTCCTGTGAAAAATAGAGCGAGCAATGTTGAATTTACATAAAACATGACCCTAGACTTTGTAATCTTTTAAAATTAAAGTTGTTATAACAAATTAAAAGACATCCAACACAATGATTGAAGAAAACACTCGTTTTTATACCAATTGAGTTTTATTAAAGACTGCTAGTTTCAGAAGCTAAACTACTATCATTCAGGTCTGAATAATAACTCAGATATTATTCAGACCTGAATAATAACTGAATGATGGAAGTTTAGCTTCTGAAATTAGTAAACTTTAATAAAACTCAAGTGGTATAAAAACAATTGTTTTCTTTAATCATTGTAACATGTCTTACCACAAAGTTAATGCCGAAACAATTAATAAAAACATCCAACACAATCCTTAAAATGATAGTATATATTTTATTTATTGTTTCGGCATTAACTTTGTGGTAAGACATGTTACAATGATTAAGGAAACACTTGTTTTTATACCACTATTTATTATTTATTTATTTCATTTTGTTTATTTATTTTATTATTTTTTTTATTATCTATTTATTTCAGACCTGACGATGGGATTTTAGCTAAAACTCAAATGGTATAAAAACAAGTGTTTCCTTAATCATGATAATATATCATAATCTGTTTTTCATTTAATTTTCTCTTGCACGATAAAACCATTATCACTCGTCACCAAAATGCTCTATTTCTTATAATTTCTTATCTTTCTATCTGGGTTATTTTAGAATACTTAAATTACCCTGAGAATAACTGAAGAATGGTCATCATACTCCGAACACCAAAAGCCTAAGAGTTGGTAGAAGAGAAAACTTATGAATAAAAAATTGAATAGGATGGTATCAGGCAGTTCAAGATCTCAAGCCATGTCACCATATTTAAGAATTCTGGATATAAAATATTGTTTGGTTTTCTCATATATAGCTCACTCCTTTCAAGAACGTCATAAATCAAAAATCGTCAATTTTCAGTTGTGCATGTTTTCGGAATGCCAAGAAAATGTACTATATCCCAGCAAAAGCGGCATAGTTTTAACCTAATATTTACCCGCTACAGGGCAGAAAGTATTGTTGTTGCATTTTGAAGAAAACGTATTGTGTAATTATTTAAAAAAAAGACTTAATATTTTTCTAATGGAGAAAAATTATTCAGGTTTTACCTTCAAAGATCTGATCCACAGTAAAAAGTTCATTAAGTGGCTTGGTATTTATTTTTAATACATTGTATAATATTTTTAAACTTTAAAAACGTTCTCCTGATTTTTTTTTGATTTATGACGTTCTTGAAAGGTGTGAGCGATATAGGTGCAATTTATTTAATGAAATCAAACTACCTCATTCATATGAGTTATTTTCAAAGTGCAAAGATATAAAATTATAATTAATATATTCGTGTTTTACTCACAGTAAGGGTTCCCCATCCAGTGACGAAAGCATTAGCACCATCGGCGACTGTCTGTCCCTGAGTTGGCAGTCTGACAACTGCAACACTGGTCGAAAGTGTCAGAGCAGTGGAGAGGGTCATCAAGGAGATATCATTATCCAGAGCGTTGTTAAATCCAGAGTGTTGAACAATGCGGGAAATGGCGATAACTTGGCCTCCAGAATTGTGAAGAGCAGATCCGGCACGAATTCTCCATTGGGCGGCTGTGGATCTGCCAATTTAACAAAATCAAAACATCAATATTTATTCGTCTTGTGTAGTAATATGTTGATCAGCAACATTTTATATTCTTCTTGAGGCAAGGAGCAAATGATGGATTCGATTTTTTTTCTTACCCGCTAGTGCAATGAGCAGCGGTGACGACGACAGTCCTGGTGATGATGGAGCCTCCACAGACCTGGCTGAAAACTCCTGATCCTCCGTTTCTCAACAGAGCCACCTGGTAAGGAGCTTCTGTGATTGCAGCGATACTTCCTCCAACGATCTTCCCATCCAGCATGGGGACCGATGGGAGGACGAAGGCTGCAAACAATATTTACCATAATTACAGACCACAAGTGATATTTTTTATCTATTTTGTGTTTGTGACAAAAACTCTATGATTTTTTACTGTTCACCAATGCGCTATTGCTTTCTGATTATGATAAATTTTATATTTACTCATTTTTGGTAAGACTTGTGTTAAGAAAAATGGAAAAGTCATCCAGAAATGCCATCCAGAAAATCCACTTGCATAGCTCAAATATAAAAGGTTTGCCTCGAGTTGAACTTAGATCTTGATGTTATTTGGATATTGTGGCTGAGTGGTGCTCGAACTAAGAAACTATGATTTAGAGTCCAAGATACTGAAATAACATCCTATTCAAGTTTAATATTGATAAAGAACTAAAAAAATCGTTAATTACTCGCTCTTAAGTCTTGTAATATTTCAATAAAAATATGTCTAATCCTAACTTATTATTTTAGATTTTGGGAAAATATCGTTCTTTTTTAAAATCTTCGGCTCTCAAGACGATGAATTTTCTGGTGATTTTGACTGTCAAAAACTAGGACATGTTGATGCATACGCGATTAGGCATTACCTAATAAACGGTAGGTCGAGAATTTCCAAATGTTTAAATAATTACAGGTTTAATTTGAAATTGGGTTTATAAGCATCCAATAAAGAGTATTCAATAATTTTACTAATTAAAATTGTTAGCCACTTTTGAGAACTGCGGATTTTCTCATCAAAAGGCAAAAATACAAAGTTTGTATTTTCACCTATTGATGAGAAAAATTGTGATTTTCGAAACTAGTCGCCTTAAGATTACTAAACTCAAAAGTCATCTTATATTTAGATTGAAATCAACATGTTATTCCACAAAGTTAATGCTAAATAAATGAATAATCGAATTATCTTACCATTGGCGGAGACCAAGAAGGCGGCTAGTACTAGTAGAAACATCTTGAGGTTTGCACTTGAAGTGTTTTCTATCTCAGGCCTTTTATAGTCGAACTATGCTAGAAAATAGATAACATTATAATCTTTTGTTATTTAATCTTAATACAATTTTTAGAAGATTACTATCTAAGTGCTCATAGTTTAACTAGAAACGATATTCATGTAGAATACTAAGTATAAATTAAGAACCCACAGAAGAGTTCGACGAATGTTACATAATATTTAAATAAATGTATATATATATATATATATACATATAAATATATATATATATATATATATATATATATATATATATATATATATATATATGTCGGTTGCCCCAATGGGTACCCATTCCAGTATATTACGAATATTAAACGCTTTACAAGTCCTTAATATTTTGAAATCATGTGGGGCTGATTCTCTGTTCTGTTTATAATATATTAGGTAATCATTAAAATACGTAGATTTCTAAATCGTGGTAAATGAATAAAATCGCAGCCATGGGGCTAATTCTCTGGTCTATTTATAATATATAAGTAATCATTAAATTAGGTTAATTTTAAATCTTGATTGATTAATAAAATCACAATCATAGTCCTGATCCACTGTTATTTTTATAATGTTTTAAGTGTTCATTAAAGTAGGTAGATTTTTAAATCTTGGTAGTAAAATAAATTCGTTCTCAGGGCTCAAGTTCCGCCGAGCAAAGCCGTGAATGGTATTCAGCGGTCTTACGGGGTGCCGGAATCCTCGGGGTTGGAAGAAGAGACATGAGGGGTTAATGCTCTCAGGTGGCATTCTAAGAACTTGTCACAACCATGTCCATCTTCTTTTCTTCAGGACTTCCAGTATGAGAGGCTGTTGGGTTCTTCTCCTCACGTCCTCATTTTTAACGAAGTTATACCACTTTACATCCAATATTCGCCTCAGGCATCTATTTTAAATTTGTATAGTTTCTCGCTTGGGGTTTTGATAAGGTGCCACGACTAACATCCCTACAGCAGCACTGTTAGCAGGATGCAGGCGTTAAAGAGGTGACATTTAATTTTTGTCGGGTAAAGCGGTGAGTTTTCAAATAAAACAAATATGAATAAAAGAGGTACATATTTTTATTTGGCGTTTTGTATTTTAAATTCTAAAAAAGGCGACATTTCATATTATTTATTGATTAGGGATTAACATTGTGGAATGACTATTGATTATTTACAAAATTAAACACTTGCATAATAGCAATAATCTAAGCATTGACGTTAATCCAGTTGATGAAGTTAGGTACCCTGGTCCAGACTCCAGGGTAACCAGGCTGAGCGCATCCCCTTCCCCAGGAGGTGATGCCGATGAGGGTTCCGCTGACCGTCAGTGGGCCGCCAGAGTCTCCCTGGCAAGCGTCCTGTCCACCGGATACGATGTTTCCAGCGCAGATCATGTTGGCCGTAACGACGTTGAATCCGGCGTAGGCATCCACGCATCGCTGTTGGTTGACAATGGGGATGATCACCTTATACAGCTGAAGGGGTGAAGAGCCACCCTCCTATTAAATAAAACGTCATTATTCTTCTGTTTGATTGTTGTGAAATAACATCTTGCTACTTTTCAAAGTACCAATTTTAGCATGATTGATCAAATTAAGCCTTTGCATATTTTGGGGCTTTTGGTCAGTTCTTTGAGTTTTATGCTATAAGTATGTTTTTTTTTTATATACATTGACAATAAGTCCATCACCATCACTCATGATTAATAATAATAACAAAAAAGTTTTAATGTTTTTTATTTGATGGTTTAATTCCCTTAATTTGATTAGAGAATATGTTAACTTATCTATTTTTGACAGTTATAAATGCATTCTCCTTGTTTTAAAGTTGATGAATACGATTTTTTTACTTTAAAACTTGGATATTTCTTTTTAAACTTTGAAAATGATTTTACATTAAAGTATATCAAAGATATTTGTTTTTTAACACCTAACGGCACTTTTAGTATTTCTATTTAAAAAAAAACATGATATCTTTATGGATTTTATCTTTCTTGTTCCGTCTTGATTGGAAGTCAGAAGTGGAGATTGTTTATATTAATCATTCTTCGGAAGAGTTTTGTTGATAACAGCATAATCTTTTTGCCTAGTTTTAAACTTTCTGTAAACATCCAGTTTTTATTTAGCGTTTACATGTTTTGTTAACTCATGTTTTACTCGTACTTACGCTAAGGGTTCCCCATCCTGTAACGAAAGCACTGACGCCATCAGAGACAAGCTGTCCTTGGGATGGGAGAGTGACTGTTGCAACGGAGTTGGATAAAGTCAGAGAATAGGAGAGGGTCACCAGGGCAATGTCATTATCGAGAGCATTGTTGAATCCAGAGTGTTGTACGATGCGAATAACGTTAGTAACCTGACCACCGTTGTTGTGGGTAGTGGAACCAGCTCGGACTCGCCACTGGGTCGTTGAAGTCCTAAGAATAATAAAAAATGTGTTCAACTGATTTGGTTAGGCCTTTGTGCTACCTTTAGACCTTTATGGTCTTGGCTTGGTGAAAATTGAGCTAGTTGAGTGAGGTCTAGTTTAAGGATTCAATATCATAAGCTTTTAACCATACAAAATAGTGTGAAAACACTTCAGATTGTCACTACCAAATCATATTAGATGATCTTCTTCCTTCATCTTATTACTTTTTTAAGATTCAAGGATCTCTCTGTATCATTATCCGTCTTTTGCGACGTGGACTGTCAGCTGATAGGAGGTCTTCCTAGTGGTCTTCTTCCATATAGGATCTCTTGAAGAGCAACTCGGGTCGGTCTATTTTCTTGCATTCTATTAACATGGGGATTCCAGAATCGTCTTTGCTGTCTTCCCCATCCGACTATATCTTCCGTACTACACATTTTGCCAATTTATGTGTTTTTAATTTGTTCTCTTTATGTGTAACTGCTAAACTAATTCACGAGACTTCAATATTTTACCTGTCAACGCAGTGGGCTGCAGTTACTACAACAGTCCTAGAGATTATAGAGCCTCCACAGTAATGGCCAAAAGTACCTGTTCCTGGGTCCATCATTAGAGACACCTGGTAAGGTGCTTCGGTAATATCAGCAGGACTTCCTCCAACTATCTTCCCATCCAGCGTGAATTCCGATGGGAAGACGAACGCTGCTATAATAATTAATATTTATTACTTTTTTAGTCAAATCCTAATCATAAATTTGAAAGGAGATCACTACATTTAATCATATGAACTTTTGATCGGCGTCTACCGAATGGCTTGCATTTAAATCTTGAATTATACCACATTTTGAGTGTGTCTAAATACTTGATCAAAAATCTGTGTTTTCTCCACTCAGGAGTTATTTTGTAAATTTTTTTACATCTCAAAATAGATGAAGACAAATGTGGAAGTCTTAGTATTTACAGTGTTTATGACCTTATGTAAATTATACTTATCCTGTGAAACATAGCACCTTACAATAGTCCAAAAAGTCTACTTAGCTTTGAGCATAGACGTTTAAGACGAGTTTTGGTTATTTAATGGTTTGATTTCATGAGGAACCTAGGAATAAGCCATAGGATCGTGTCTTTCTTTATGTTCATAAATATATGCTTAAAACACTTACCATTTCCGGCACATAAGATGGCGGCAAATATAAATAAGAACATCTTGAAGGTTTGCTAATCGATATTGAATAAAAAATATTTTATAAAACCATTGTCTTTTATCAAAATTATATTGATAAAATATTCGGCAACTCACGCGTGTACATAGTTTTTGAATAAAGTAGTACAAAAAGGCTTAATCAAAAAATTAATACTTATGTTGCAGTGATGTTTGTAATGATAAACAAATAATCTATTTAATCCGTGAATGTTAATACGTTATGTTACTCACATATTTTTTGTTTAAGTAACTACAAATCAAAGTTAATTTGTATGATGGAGACCTTGGGAGAACAAAGAGGTGTCGGAAGACTCCAAAAGAGATGGTCCGACGACATATGGTCGCTATGGGGGGGTAGAAACTATCTGCAAGCAGATCTGGAAATGGAAAGAAGGGGAAGAGGTCCATATCCAGCAGTGGAGGTCAGAACGCTCTTGGAGAAGAAGAAGAAGATAATAGATTGAAGGATTGGTGCATCGTTTTTTATGATTCCCTAAATGCATATAACATATTATTATTATTGAAAATAACAAATAAATTAAATAATAAAATCTCCAAAACATTCAAATACCTCTCTTTAAGTAAGGTTATATATTTATATATGTATATATATACATATATATATATATATATATATATATATATATATATATATATATATATATATATATATATATATATATATATATATATATTGTATATATATAAATATATATATATATATATATATATATATATATATATATATATATATATATATATATATATATATATATATATATACATATATATATATATATATATATATATATATATATATATATATATATATATATATATATATATATACATAAATATATATATATATATATATATATATATATATATATATATATATATATATATATATATATATATATTTACATATTTGACACGTCCATTCATATGTGAGTTCTTGACAGCCTCTATGGTTAAGCTTTTTACTATCAGAGACCCTTATTTTAAATGTATGTTAGATTCTACCCAAATTATTTTACATATGCATAAGGAGACGCCTGAATGCATGATTTATTTTTTTATGAAGCTTATACAGGACTCTTGTACAGCTTATTAGGACCTCTATAATCCGAACACCTCTGTAACCCGAACGTCTACTCATACCTCCCGCGCTTCTTTAAAACGGAAATCCGTTCTACCACCAATATATTCCTGTGCCAGAGAAGATGCTTCTATGGAAGTTACGAGACAAAGCTTTTTACTTGTAATCATAAAAAAATCTCGATACAACTTAAATATTAAATTTCTTTTAAAAAAAAATTGATATATATTTATAATTTCACAATACGTATTTATTTTATTTGATAAAAATGTACTACAGATTCTCTGTACCGTAATTGGAACGCTTCACTAGTCCGAACGGAGGGTAAATTTGAAATCAAACACAGATTTTTTGAGTCTACTATTTTATTAACAAAAACACATTAAAAAAAATATTTTGACAATTGTTTCGCCAAGTTAGGGCATTATCATGTCTGCTGTAATTTGACCACTCATTTTATTGATATCATTTTGTGTGTGTGTCTAAAGGCATATTGTTTGTGAACACAAATTTGAATTTTTCTACTTTAAGGAGCTATTTTTGCATTGAAATCTCACTATAAATAAAGGAGAAAACGATTATTCAAACCCCGTTTATAATTGTAAGCGTTGTTAATACTTAAACTTCCATAATCTTCTTCATCTATGTTAACATGCCAATATGTCAATATCAATAACTCCCTAGTGGAGAAACTTCGATTCGTGAACAAGGATTTGGACACATTTTAAATATTGTTGCACAAACAACAACAACAACAACAACTATAACAACAACAACAACAACAACAATAACAACAACAACAACAACAACAACAACAACAATAACAACAACAACAACAACAACAACGCAACAACAACAATAACAACAACAACAACAATAACAACAACAACACAACAACAACGCAACAACAACACAACAACAACAACAACAAAAAATGCTGGGAACAAAGTTAATGGTGCACTGAAATCAGTTATAGCAAATAAAAACCTATCAGCGGAAGCTAAACTGGCAGTGCACTACGGAGTCCTGGTTCCAACTCTAATGTATGGAAGTGAAACATGTAGTTAGCAAAAGAAGGATGAAGGTAAACTGAATGCAGTCGAAATGCGATCTCTCAGAAGAATGTGAGACAAAACGATGTATGATAGATGTACGAATAGTGAAATAAGGAAGGAATGCAAAGCTGAGATAAGCATTATCGATAAGATTAAGAAAGGTGTGTTGAGATGGTTTGGACATGTAGAACGAATGAGTGAGGAAAGAACGGTAAAACAAATTTATGAGGCGAATGTTAGCGGGAAAAGAAGCAGAGGAAGACCGAGAAAACCATGGCACGATCAGGTATGCCAAATACTTGAAAGTGGTCAGGTTAGGAGTCGTAACCATCGGCGGGTATGTATGAGGAGATGCATGAACGTGGAAGAGGCGAAGAATGTCTGCAAGGACAGAGTGGTGTGGCGCTCTATTCTCTCTGCCTATCCCTGCAGGGAAGCGGCGTGATGGTTAGTTAGTTAGTTAGTTTTTAAATATTGTAATGTTTTTTTTATTTGCAAGTGTGGCCTAACGAGAATTCCAGACCTTTTTTTTATCAGATCCATGAATATAGCCACCAGAAATGATAATTTTTATTGTTTGATAATTCGATTCCACGTACTGATTGTTATTATTAAGAAGGTATAAATTTTCTGGTAATTCCCACATATTATCTCTTACATATTAAAAAAAAAACTGATTAACTAGTGAAATCATTTTAAATCGATGTTTATCGTTATCATTTAAAAACAATAAACGTATGATTTTTTATGACGAATTATGTATTATATATTTTATAAAATCAATTATTATTGAACTTTGTTATTTTTTAATCTTTTTATTTCCATAAAACCGTCTAGACATGAGCGATCGAATTAAAACACTAAATTTAATAATGAATTTAGTTTATATGTCTTTACTTTATTCGGTTTTTTAATTCGATTTTTTAAATCCTTTCAGTCCAAAGATTTGGTTGCGTACCTACTGCATGTTTATAGCCTATATTGCTCACTCTTTTCAAGAACGTCGTAAATCAAAAATCGTCAATTTTCAGTTGTGCATGTTTTCGGAATGCCTAGAATGTACAATATCCCAGCAAAAGTGGCATATTTTAAACTTAATATTTACCCTTTTTTTTAAATTTATTATTAGATTAAAACCAATATTTTTAGCTTTTCCACTTTTTTTATTTGACCAGCGACCGGGTTTCGTCGTTACCGACATCATCAGACTGGTCTGATGATGTCGGTAACGACGAAACCCGGTCGCTGGTCAAATAAAAAAAGTGGAAAAGCTAAAAATATTGGTTTTAATCTAATAATAAATTAAAAATGCAATTCCATCACGAAGTGTCAGTGGATAATATAAATCAAATATTTACCCGCTACAGAACAGAAAGTGTTGTTTTTGCATTTTGAAGAAAAAGTATTGTTTAATTATTTTTTTAAATAAACTAAATATTTTACAAATAGAGAAAAAACCTTCAGGTTTTGCCTAAAAAGATTTGTTTCACAGTAAAAAGTTCAGTAAGTGGCTTGATATTTATTTTTAATACATTATATTATATTTTTAAACTTTAAAAACGTTCTCCTGAAAAATCAAGTTTTTTTGATTTATGACGTTCTTGAAAGGAGTGAGCGATATATGTATATTTGACAATTTGACATCAAAATTTGAAGCTGGAAAGAAATACTCATATAAACTACAAAAAAACGAATACCATCATATTCGCTAACCGAAAACCGTCTATAAGATTTTTCATTGATAAATTTTTCTAATGAAATTATGTTTAAAAAAAAAGACTTGGTTAACAACATTTTGAGTGTGTCCAAATACTTATTCATCTGGATTATCTCCAATTAAAAGAATTATTTTTTATATTATTTAAATTAGAATTGGTGACTGTTACACATGTGTAAAGTGATCACTTAAAGCTGCCAATGACGGTCGTAAGCCCCGTAAATGCCCAGACTTATATTATGCCCGTATTCTTCTTCATATATGTATGTTAAGACGTCAAAAGATAATATGAAAATATTGGTTGTTTAAGAAAATTCTTCTTGCGTATTATGTACAAGGATTTATAGCATAATCACCTTATACTCATACATTAAAATGATTGTGAATACGTATAGTAAATAATAAATTAATAAGGTTGAAATCATGTTTAAAATTTATTTCAAGTCATGAGATTTATGATACATATATCGTATGTATGACTTAAAAAAAACGTGAGTTGTGTAGTTGTTAATCATGGATGGAATGGTGAATGTTACATGTATGTGAAGTGATCACTTAACTAGCCTATCACAGGTCATAAACCCTGTAAATACCCAGACTTCCATATCTTTCTTCATTTTTGTTGAGACGTCAATATATATATATATATATATATATATACAGTATCTACTCAATGAATTAGGGCCACGCAGAATTTCGCGCAATTTCTCAATTCAAACAGGAATAACTCAGAGAAAACCTTGAATAAAACAACATTGAATTTTATTTACACATGAACACTTTATTACGCTTAAATTATGCATATATTTTCATATAAATAAAGTTAGTATTTAGTATTTCCACCTTTGGCAGAAATAACTGCCTCAATTCTTTTTGGCATACTTAAAATGCACTGTTTTATCATATTTTTTATTTCTTCGTCTTCTGACCAAATTTTTTGAATATTTTTTTTTAGACAGTCTACTGTCGGATTTGGAAATGAGTATACCTTATTTTTTAACATGCTCCATACGTTTTCTATAGGATTAAGGTCCGGAGAATTTCCAGGCCAGGGGAGCAAAGGCAGATTTTTGTTAGACAAAAATTTTATTATTGATTTAGCCCGGTGGCAAGGTGCCCCATCCTGCATGAAGGTGTATGAACCTTCTGTTGGGTCGAGTGTATGGTAGAAGGGCAATAAAATTCGTTCGAGGACCTGCTTATAGGAATTTTGGTTCATTGTTCCTTCCACGAAAAACAACGGCCCAGGTAAATTGTTAATAATACATGACCATATCATTGTTGCAGGGGGGTGTTTGATAACTTTTACCACACAGGCCTCATTGTAACGTTCCATTGGTGTTCTCCTGACGAATCGACGGCTCTCTGTCACGGCTTCTAACCGGCACTCATCACTAAAGATGACCTGAAAAATAATGAAAATTTAAGTTTAATTCAAATATATAAGTTTATTTACTAAAATAATATGTTGAAAATTCAATTTAAATACATACCTTTTTCCAATCATCTACCGAGTAATTTCGATGTAGCCTGGCCCATTTTAATCGATCCGCTTTCATTCGTGGTGTCAATTTTGGTACTTTTACAGGGCGCCTGCATTTCAGATTTACTTCGTAAAGACGTCGCCTCAGTGTTGATACCGATATATTTATACCCTCTTCTTCCAATTTTATTTTTAATGTTTTTGCTGATGCACTACGGTTTTCTAAGGCACTTTGAACGATTTTTCGATCAGTCCTCGGTGTTGTTTTTCTAATCCTACGACAGTTCTTTCGCCGATTGCTGGTGGCGGGTGACTGATTTTTTATTGATTTTGAAATTCTGTCCACTGTTTGACGAGAAACGTTTTCTTTTTTTGAAATTTCTCTATTAGATAGTATTCCTAATTTCAGTAGCACTATAACACTAGACTTTTTTTCCTCAGAAATGTCTTTACTTTTTCCCATTTTGTCCTTTTCAAAAAAAACACGTGTGTTTACAAAAAAAAATTATACTTTATGAACTAAAATTAAAAATTAAGTTTTTTTCACAAGACACGATAACTATATAACCTTTCTGAACAAAACAACAACCAGAACTCAAGAAACTTCACTAATAAATGAGATAGGACTATTTTTTGAACTTTCAACTATCTGTCTACCTGTGATAATTAGGGACCTTTCTCAGAAAAAGGGTTTGAAATTTTGTAAAGGCTTAAATAATCCAGGTATATTTTACATATTATTGAAGGTAATATACATGATATTAGATGTCAATAGAAAACTTAAAGTATTTATGTAAAATAAATATAATAATCCAAAAGATTTCAGAGTATTCAAAAAAATAATGGGTGGCCCTAATTCATTGAGTAGATACTGTATATATATATATATATATATATATATATATATATATATATATATATATATATATATATATATATATATATATATATATATATATATATATATATATATATATATATATATATATATATATATATATATATATATATATATATATATATACATATATATATATACATATATATATATATATATATATATATTTATATCAGTGGCGTGCCTAGGGTTTACCAGTAAGGCAAACCCATTATTTTTCACATTCGTGAATATATGATGTACCTATAATTTCTTCACCTCATAACATTCCCAGTATAGTAAGCATCCAGAAAGTATTATAAATATAAACAATGTATTGTAATCATTGTAAAAATATGCATACATGTAGCTTTTGTAAGGTATAGCCATCGCCTTTAAATAAAGAAAATGTTCACTTTAATAGAATATCTTCCTCAGATATCAACCATTACCAATAAGTACCATCACCATATAATGGCATGCATAGTGTTTAATAATCAAATAAACGCGCGATAATTTAAAAATTGTCACACATTAATTATGTATTTTTAATAATTTGGTCTAGATTTATTCATTTTTATTTGGAGTTTTTAGGCAAGCCGGACTTTTGGGCTTCTAGGGAAGTACCGCCACTGATATATATATATATATATATATATATATATATATATATATATATATATATATATATATATATATATATATATATATATATATATATATATATATATATATATATATATATATATATATATATATATATATATATATATATATATATATATATATATATATTTATATATATATATATATATATATATACTAACTAACTAACTAACCATCACGCCGCTTCCCCGCAGGGGTAGGCAGAGAGAATAGAGCGCCACACCACTCTGTCCTTGCAAACATTCTTCGCCTCTTCCACGTTCATGCATCTCCTCATACATACCCGCCGATTGTTACGACTCCTAACCTGACCACTTTCAAGTATTTGGCATACCTGATCGTGCCATGTTTTTCTCGGTCTTCCTCTGCTTCTTTTCCCGCTAACATTCGCCTCATAAATTTGTTTTACCGTTCTTTCCTCACTCATTCGTTCTACATGTCCAAACCATCTCAACACACCTTTCTTAATTTTATCGATAATGCTTATCTCAGCTTTGCATTCTTTCCTTATTTCACTATTCGCACATCTATCATACATCGTTTTGTTACACATTCTTCTGAGAGATCGCATTTCGACTGCATTCAGTCTACTTTCATCCTTCTTTTGCCAACTCCATGTTTCACTTCCATACATTAGAGTTGGAACCAGGACTCCGTTGTGCACTGCCAGTTTAGCTTCCGCTGATAGGTTTTTATTTGCTATAACTGATTTCAGTGCACCGTTCACTTTGTTCCCAGCATTCACTCTCCTTTCTATATCTTTATCAATCTTTCCATCCCTAGAAAACATACTACCTAAATACACGAAATCATCTACCTGTTCCAGAATCTCTCCGTTTACCAATATTTCACATTCAGATCTGCATTCTTCTCTTTCAAAAACCATAATCTTAGATTTGCTAACATTCATCAATAAGTCACTTTCCTTGCACACATTATACACTTTTGTCACCAACGCCTGCAGGTCTTCTCTGCTATCGGCAAGAAGAACAGCATCGTCAGCATACAAAAGGCAACAGACAGTCAAATTATTCATTCTGGCTCCAACATTTAAATCTTTCAGTTCTTTCATGCAATTATCCATGTATAGGTTAAACAGCCACGGTGACATTACACATCCCTGCTTAACACCTTTAGAGATGCTAAGCCAGGATGAAAATGAACCACTTACCCTTATGCATGCAGTGCTATCCTCGTACAAGGATGCTATGCCTTGGATAAGTTTACTGCTTACCCCATACTCAGATAACACCTTCCATAGCTTCGTTCTATCAACTCGGTCATACGCTTTCTGCAAATCCACAAAAGCACAGAAAAGCTTTTGGTTTTTGGCCAAAAACTTTTCAGTGATGTTGCGCAAGGCAAAAATTTGATCCGTACATCCTCTCCCATTCATAAATCCACTCTGGACATCCCACACTTTGTCCTTTGTTATGGTTCTCACTCTTTCAATAAGGATTCGACCATACATCTTGCCAACAGCACTCAATAGACTGATTGCTCTATAGTTCCCACATTCCACCCTAGAACCTTTACCCTTGTAGAGAGGCATTATAACTGCCCTTCTCCAATCCACCGGAGTATAACTCTCCTCCAGACAACGGTTAAAGAGCCTATGCAACCATGTGAGAACTATTTCGCCACCATTCTTGACGTATTCTGCGGCAAAATTGTCGAATCCTAGAGCCTTTCCATTTTTCAAAGACTTAGTGGCATTCTTAATTTCTTCCATACTTATCTCTCTTGAAACATCATTCACACGTATTCGGGGAAATGTACTTACGTCACTAACGTTATTAATCGTATGTGTTTCATACACCTCCTCGAAATACTCTTTCCATCTCTCTTTTATATCTTTTTCATTCGTCACCATTTTTCCGTCTTTCGCTGCAATCGATTTCGTACATACATTCAAGCTTAGACTTCGGGAGTTTTTGACTTCTTTCCAGAAAATTTTTATATTTTCTTGGAAATTTTTTGTCATTTTTACTCCTTCATCCTTCCTCAACAAACGTTTTCGTTCACTCACCCCTTGCTTAACTTTCATTTTACAATCCTTGTATACTTTTTTAACCGATTCATACTCAGCGGAGCTTTTATTCCTCACTGCCAAACACTTTAACCACGCATTCTTCTTCTCTTTCACTAAATCTTTAACATCATCATCCCACCACGCATCGCCTTTTTTCCTTCCTTGTACCGCTGTACCACACACTACCTTTGCGGATTCACACACACTACCTTTCAGATGTTCCCACATTTCATTTATACTAAGTTCATTTACATCTTCCGCAATCAACCTGTTGCATACGTCTGTTTCAAACTTAACTCTTATGTCATCATTCTGTAGCTTTTCTACTTTGACTCTAGAAGGAGCCGCCACCTTGTTCGTTTTGGCCCTCCACCCTTGGAACAGAATCACTCTTGAAACTACCAAAAAGTGATCTGTTTCCATTTCGGCCCCCCTGAACACTCTTGTGTCTACTGTGGCGGATCTCAATCTAGAGTCAATGACGACATAATCGATAATAGACCTTTCATCACATCTCTCCCAAGTATATTGATGGATTCCCTTGTGTGCAAAAAAAGTATTTGACACAAAGAGATTCCATTCCAGACATACCTCTAGCAATCTCTTCCCATTATCGTTCACTCTCGCATCTCCATACAAACCGAGCGCTGATTCAAAACCGTCTCTCCTTGTACCAACCCAGTCATTCAAATCACCGGCCAGAATTACCTTTTCATTATTCATTTTTCCATTCATCACACTCATTACATTCAACCAAAACTCATCCTTCTCAGACTCGCTGTCGGAGTTGACGGGGGCATATCCTATTAAAACAAGTAGCTTTGTTAACCCGACTTTGAATCTGACAAACATGAGTCTTGCGTTGACGAACACATACTCTTTCATACATTCTACCATCCTGGGTGATAGAAACGCGGCGACGCCCCGACAAGCTCTATCTGACTCCGGGAGTCCGGACCAGAGAATCAAAGTGCCGTCACGTTCCATCGATCCACTACCTTTTTTCCAGCTTTCAGTCACACATAACAAATCCAAACACTTACTTTCCATTACATCACACAGTTCATTCATTTTTTCATCCATACGTCCTCTTACATTCCACGTCGCAATCCTGCATTCATGCGCTATCCTCTTCTTTGCGCCTCCACGGGAAAAGCGGCCAGCTGGGTGGCGAACCTCAACGTGGCCATTTATGGGCATTTTCCCACATTCCACAACTTACTAACTATTATATACTACATACTAATTGAGTCACAGCACACACACAAACACCACTGGGTAATACCCTGTCACTAAAACCGAAAACATATATATATATATATATATATATATATATATATATATATATATATATATATATATATATATATATATATATATATATATTTATATATATATAAATATATATATATATATATATATATATATATATATATATATATATATATATATATATATATATATGTATATATATATATATATAAATTATATAATTAGTAATTACAAGTCGTAGAGTAATTTTAAACGAAGATATAATATTTACATAATCGTCATCTCAGTGACGCATCAACAAAATATTTTTTTTTCACCTTAAAATTATATTATCTTTTTATTAATATGATTGATCATATCTTTTAAATGTTTATTCAATTTGATGATAACAACACGAGATAAAAAATATATTTCCAAGGTTACTAAAGTAATTAAGAATAAACAAGAAATATCGATTTCTATCGCCTTGAAATAAATTTAACAAAATTTCGGTATTTTTCCAAAAAATTATCTAAGGCCTTGTATTCGTTGAGTCGTAACTTAATTTTCTTCAAAATCCAGATAACATTTTAAGTAATTGTTTTTTTTTTTCTTAAAACACCGTTTTCGCATTGAAAAAATGTTTTTAAAGAACAATTTTTAATTTATTATTAGATTAAAACCAATATTTTTAGCTTTTCCACTTTTTTATTTGACCAGCGACCGGGTTTCGTCGTTACCGACATCATCAGACTGGTCGGTAACGACGAAACCCGGTCGCTGGTCAAATAAAAAAGTGGAAAAGCTAAAAATATTGGTTTTAATCTAATAATAAATTAAAAATGCAATTCCATCACGAAGTGTCAGTGGATAATATAAATCTATTAAAGAACAATTGAAAAGTAAGGAGTTTAAAAATCTGTATGTATTCTAAAAAACAAAAAAAAAATGCAATAAACATTCTTGGATGTCACATGTCTGTTCACATGTGCGTGAACAGACATGTGACCTCTCCGGTACTCTCCTGTGGAATGAATTCTGTGTTATCGAATATCCCCTTAAATGCAAGTTTTTCTCTTGCGTGAAAAGAAAAAGAAAATAATGGAAAACTTAAATTTCAACATGATGAAGAAATTCATTCAACTAACTGCAGTATACATGGAGTTTTATAATTATTAGCAACATGCTTATTTAATATGTTTTTTACACTTTATTCTGATTACACTGGCCAACAATTCATTTATTCATATAATAAATTTACATTTTTATTTATAACATAATACATTTGAATCATTTATACATATGGATAACTTTTATATTTCGATTCGCTGTGCCTCTCCATAAAAGAGTCTGTGCTCTTGTGCTTGGAAAGGGACTTATACTCGTGGTTTAATGTTATATAATAAAAGATATAACAGTTTTTTTATATATATACTTTTATATTTTATTTTTTATTTTTTTATTTCTTTTTTTTTATTTTTTTTTTATTTTAATTTTTTTTTTTACTTTATTTGTTTTTTATTTTTATTATTTTATTATTATTTTTATTATTTTTATTTTTTGATTTTTAATTTTTTTTGATTTTGTAACTGAAATTATGATGACTGATTTGGACTTACTTAATCGTTCTTATTCAAAGTCTATATGGTGACAAGCTTGTATCACGTCAAATTGGATGTTACAGTCATGGATCCCATACGTTGAAACCTTAATAGGTTGGTATCTAGACATGCTTCAGTCTAAGGTCTAAGGGATTAAAAAAATATTGATAATTATGGAGTTACAATGAAAATATGTTAACTTATTTATATTGAATATTTATATTTATAATATAGATAAATAATAAGATAAACTTTATTTTTGACATCTCATCAAAGATGAAGAAGAATATGGAAGTCTGGGCATTTACGGGGCTGACGACCGTCATAGGCTGGTTTAAGTGATCACTTGATTCAAGAAGTAGATGGTTTAATTAAGAAAATGGTTGTTTTTGACACACATCTTTCTTAGTTAAATCTTTCTTTCATTCATTGTTCACCGAGTGAAAAGATGTTTCTGCCAGTGTCTAGTATTATTGTTTTTCACAAACAAAATAAAAATAGAAAATAATAACAACAATAAGTATATACAAAATTTCATAGTTTAAATACGTTAAGCTTTATCATTTTATAAATTATGACCGCAATTCTAGAATAAGGTTCACAAAGAATGGCGGATACTTGGGTGGGGAGTTGGATTCCTGTGTTAAGCTATATATAATAGAAAGTTCTATCGTATATTATTTTGAGAAATAAAAAGATTTCGTTTTTTGATCTACTCACATTTTTATTAACCAACTACTTTCGGCAACAACCTGTTGCCCTCTTCAGGGTTTAATTTAATTAAACCCTGAAGAGGGCAACAGGTTGTTGCCGAAACTAGTTGGTTAATAAAAATGTGAGTGGATCAAAAAACAAAGTTGTTTTATTTCTCAAAATAATATATCAATATGATCCACAAGGATAATGCTTTCAATATTCAAAACAGTTCTATCTTAGTTCTCAGAAGTCATTTTGGAATTAGCATCTATCCAATCCCTCGCGCTTGAAACTTTCATCCAAACGCCAGGATAATCAGGTCGCGCACATCCTTTTCCCCATGACGTAATTCCGATCAGGGTGTCATCCACTACCAGAGGACCTCCGGAGTCGCCATTGCACGCATCCTGTCCGCCAATACCGAGCCTGCCAGCGCATATCATGTGCTCTGTGATCTTCATGTATATGGTACTGTAGGCGGCGTCGCATAGTTTGTGGTTTATGATCGGAATTGTGACTTTTTGTAAAACGTTAGTAGCAGATCCACCCTCCTACAATAAGAATAAGAGAGATTTAATGTCAGAGATAGAGAAAGACAGAGAGAAAAAGAGAGAGACAGAGAGAGAGAGAGAGAGAGCATCTCAAAAGACAAACAATACAAAATTTGAATGAAAAATAAACTGTTTCTTTAATATTAAAGCTGTCATTGATTGGTGGTTCAATAAATGGTGGTGGCACTGACATAAGTGGTTTGCGATTACCACAATTAAGATTTTAAGAAAAAGCGGTATTTACTAAATAAAACTTAAATTGAATATATATTGATATGACCAAAAAGTGACTGCCGAATCAATTGATAAAATAAAGATAGTCAGAAATAAGACTCTAAGGAGCATATATGGCAAGAGTCAACGAGATAATGAACACCAGGATAAGGGAAATATGCGAGATCGAAGATGTCGTTAGGTGGGGAGGGCAACGAAGAAGAAAATGGTATGCGCACGAGAGGAGAATGGAACCATCCAGACTCCCCCACATTGCACTGCACAGTGAACCCCAAGGTAGACAACTCCCGGGCATACCACCAAAGAGATGGATTGATAGGGAATCGTCATTACAGGAGGCTATTCCCTCTAAAAACAGGCCACAAGGCTACACCAAGAAGAAGAAGAAGAAAACAAAAAAAAAAAGACGACGGAAATATGAGATATATGTCCGTGATACGATATTTTTGAGGTAACGAGAAAAAATTGCATAGTCGAACACCTCACTCATATCATGTAATGTACATTTTTAGATGAAAAATTACCTTTAAGACTCCCCATCCACTAGTGTCAGCACTAATTCCATCAGGTATTGACAGTCCTTGGGTCGGAAGAGAGATGTTGGTGACATTTTCATCAAACATTAGAGGATCCTTTAATTTGATGATGGCGATGTCGTTATCAAAGTACCTCCTGTCGAAATCTTCGTGTTGAATAGTCTTCTCAACCTCCACTAACTGTCCTCCGATATTATTATACGTGGAACCAGCGCGAACTCGAAACTTCGACGGCAGAACCCTGTGTATAATATAACCAAAAAACAAAAACATAAAATTTATATTACACATACGAAATAAACATTAAAAACAAAAAAAAATATTTCTTGAATGTTTTTCGCAGATACTTTGTAGCACATTTTATAAACTTCATAAAATAAAATAAAAACTTTGTTTTAACCACTTTTATTATATTCTCAATATTATTAATATTTAAAGCATTTACTTTGTGGTTAGTCATTTTTACTTATTTATTTTTTTACAAAAATGTTAATAAAATTAGTATATAACCACTCACCGAGATTTTTACGTCTACCGGTTTCGAGACGTACCCGTCTCTTCGTCAGGACAATCACTAAAATTGTTTGCATGCTGTGTTAGTGATTATCCTGACGAAGAGACGGGTACGTCTCGAAACCGGTAGACGTAAAAATCTCGGTGAGTGGTTATTTACTAATTTTATTAACATTTTTGTAAAAAAATAAATAAGTACTTTTATTATCATTATTTTTATTCACAACGTGACGGTCGTCAGCCCCGTAAGTGCCCAGACTTCCATATTCTTCTTCATCTTTGATGAGATGTCAAAAATAATATTATTTTTATTATGAAGGGTAATTATCTATAGCCTAACTATAAGTATTTCCATTGATTAAAGAATGATTAAAGAAAACACTTCGCTATTTACCACTTGAGTTTTATTAAAGACTACATGTTTCAGAAGTTAAACTTCCTTCATTCAGGTCTGTATAATAACTAAAACATAAAATATAAAATTGTTCTATAAATAAGGAGAGGGGAAAGTAAGGGGAAGGGGTTAGTCAAGGGATGGAGTTTGAAAACAAAGGAAAAATGGAAAGCAATGGTGAAGAATTTTGAAACAATATATTATTTAATAAATTATTATTAGAATTCAGGTTTTTTTGGATTTCCATGTTTAAGTATTTCCATGTTTAAGAATTAGTATATATACCCTGATGATGACAAGGTTCTTGTTGAAACCGGTTGAAAAAAGTGTGCCAATGAAAAGTGGTTAAAACAAAGTTGTTTTATTTTATAAAGTTTAAACATAGTTTAGCTAGTTTTGATCTAGTTTAGAAAGTTTTTCTTGTCTGGCTAGATAGTTAGTTTAGCTAACTTGGCTAGTTTGGCTAATTTGGATTGTTTGTCTCATTTGACTTGTTTGGCCAGTTTTATTATTTTAGCTAGTTTGGATAGTTTAGTCAGTTTAGTAAAGAGTGGTTCGACTGCAGCGCTGCGTCATTATTTAGTTTATGAAACAGGCACTTGTAATAGAATATCAAAAATGGTTCGATCCAAAGGTAAAAAATTGATTTCATATATTAAAAGCATTGTTTACTTTGTGGTATGGTAATATTACACTCTCCTTATCATTCATCGTTCACTTTGTGTAATACCACATACAAAGTGAACAATGAATGATAAGGAGAGTGTTGTAAATAAGTTGATATTACCCATCAACGCAGTGGGCAGCTGTGACAATGAGACTCTCGCTGATGATGGATCCTCCACACCAGTGTACGTAGTATCCTGTGCCATAGTTATCCAAAAGTAAGGCTACAGTATAAGGTGCTTCCGCTATGTCAATCGGAAATCCACCGATAATCCGTTCTTGCTGAATATTTGGTAAGCGCAGCAATGGATGACCTAGACAAATCATTAGCTTTAAGGGTTTTAGTATATACAACATGTTGAGTGTGTCTAAATACTTGCACACATATCTGGATTATCTCCAATCAGAAGTTATGGACCATGACAACCTATTAGGGTCGTAAGCCCTAAAAATGTCCAGCCTTCCATTCATGTGGTGGAGAAAATACAGATATGCGAACAAGTATTTGGACACGTTCAAAATGTTGTGAATAAAATGACTGGTAAAATTATTAGCTGTATAAAATTTTAAATCACATTTTCAAGCGTTCCCAAGTGTATAAAAAGTAATACAAATAATTTAATTGCATGTGTGTAATTAAAATTAATTAATTTATAAAACCCTCTAGTTGACCTTGTTGATAATAAAGCTCTTCTATAATAAAGCCTTGTTGATATTCAAACCCTTATCCGCACCTCAATGGTGCATAGGAAACTGCATCATATAAACGCAGTGTTATCTTGATCGTTAACACATGATGGAAAGGTTCATCAGCCCTCCGCTTTCAAGATTATCAAGATAACA
This sequence comes from Brachycentrus maculatus, assembly GCF_059751285.1. Taxonomy (NCBI): domain Eukaryota; kingdom Metazoa; phylum Arthropoda; class Insecta; order Trichoptera; family Brachycentridae; genus Brachycentrus; species Brachycentrus maculatus. Next base: position 1,233,966 of record NW_028280922.1, read on the forward strand.
CTGCGTTTATATAATACAGTGCCCAACGCACCCTTGGGGTGCGGATAAGGGTTTGAAGAAAAAGTATGTACAATTCATAATACGTGGCCTGTTCAAATTATACGTAGACTGATAAAACAAGCCAAAATGTACTTTTAACAATGTTTTGAAATGAATGAAAAACCAAATACAGTACCTTTAGTTGAAACCACTAGGAACAGAATAACCGTTAATAACAACATTTTACAATTTTTAAACTAACTATTGTATAAGGAAATCGTTCTTTATATATTGTAGAATGCAGACATGTTTATTTAATCGATAAATGTAATTTCTCAAAACGATTGTGCAAAAGTAATTAAAACTATCACCTTTTATTGAATTCAATCTATCGTTCAAATATTAGCTTTGTCATATTGTATACTTTTCCAGGAAGAATTGACAATAATTTGCAATACAAGTAAACATATATTGTATTAATTACTATAATAATTACTGCAATAATTTTCTTATAAGTTCTTTTTTAAAAAGGAATATCCTCGCAAAGCCTCCACTTTTAGAGGCTTGTCTGCAGGTAGGATGGTAAGGGTAGGTAAGATAAGTGTAGAAAATACATCACAAACACCCAAACCTATTGAAAATAAATCGTTCAACAATTTATTTTGCAACTGTAAGGAATCGAACCCACAAAGTCAGTTTCGCTGTTCAGAGTCCAGTATGTAAATAAATTCAGTAAGGATCTCGCATACATTTAAAAGGTTACTTAATAAAAAGGTTACTGAAAATCAATCGTCGATGGTGCCGAGAACTCGCACATAAAACGACGTGTGAATTATATGATATAAATACTGGTATGAGTTGTAAAACTTTGAGAATTGTGATTGTCAATCATGGATAGAATTGTAAATGTTACTCGTGTATAAAGTCATCACTTACACCAGCTTACGATGGGTCGTAAGTCCTGTATAGCCAGACTTCCATATTCTTCTTCATCTACATATGTTGAGATGAGAAAATGTAAAAATAGGGATATTTGGCACTAATGTTGTAACATTAAAATATTAAATAATAAATAAAGAAAACGGTGTAATATTTAGAGTGAATTTATTTATAATAATTTACTTACAGTTAGAACAATACAACTTAATAAATAAAATGTAATTATTTTTTCGTTTATTGTAAAAACAAAAAAAAATGCGACATGTTTTATTTTAGTAGGATTATTTTAAATTTTCGAGAAATAATTCGGTCAGGAGTCGAGAAATAATCTACGGGTATGTATGAGGAGGTGCATAAACGTGGAAGGGGCGAAGAATGTTTGCAAAGGCATAGTGGTGTGGCGTTCTATTCTCTCTGCCTACCCCTGCGGAGAAGCTGCGTAATGGTCAGTTAGTTTAGTAAGTTAGACAAATAGTTGAGGAAGGCATGTGCGAATGCACAAACTGCAGAGGACGACACGCTTGGCTTACATGGACCAAATTATCTTCGACATGTTCGAAGCTGATATGACGAGTTGAAGAGACTGACCATGAAAGAAGCTAACCAATCATCTTTATGTTTTCTTACCACAAAGAAGAAAAGAAGTGGTATTACAAAAAGCGAACGACTAATGATAAGGGGAATGTTATATTACCATGCCACAATGTTAACAATGATTTTAATATCCAAAATAGAAAAAAAAGTGGTTTAAAAAATCATAATGTATCTGACATGAAAAAACAAAAGAAAAGAGAGAATACTAATATACATTCAGAATATATACTGAAGGGAGAGAAATGCAAAATAAAATACTCAATGTTGTTAAAAACCAAGAAAAATGGAATGTGGACTCAAGACATCCCTACCTCTTAACAGTGGGACCTCAATTAGCAGTACACAAGTCCTGGTAGCAGTCATAGTGTACAGAAGTGAGACATAAATTTGTCAAAAAACGTATGAAAGTAGAAAGAGCCACGAATATATGAATGATGTTCGAATGATGGAATGAGAAAACAATGCAAAGCTGAGATAAGTATTATCGATAAAATTATGTATGTGTGTATATTTGGTTCGAAGATATGGCCTAGGTGACGTTGTCCATGACAAAAAGACCTACAACCTGATGACGAGGAGAGCTGACCCCATAAGTCTAAAAAGAAGATAAGTTGGGATGTAGCCAGGAAGAATACATGATTGGAAATTTGTGACTATATATTTGTGTTGATCCAATTTCTATAACTAGCAACCCTGGTCCACACTCCAGGAAAACTGGCCTGCGCACACCCTCTTCCCCATGAAGTTATACCAACAAGGACCTTATTGACTACCAAGGGGCCCCCCGAGTCACCCTGACACGCGTCCTGACCCCCGACGCCGATTCTGCCGGCGCAAATCATGTTGGTCGTCACAGGGTTGTAAGCGGCGTAAGCCTTGACGCACTGCTTTTGAGGGATGATCGGAATATTGATCTTGTAGAGATTGATCGGCGCAGTACCGTGTTCCTAAACAAACAAAAAATTCTTTAATATTTCTTCCGGATACTATGTGGCACATTTCATAAAACTTTGTTTTAGATCACTTATATTTTTGATACTTTTCTCAATATACAAGCTCCTTGGCATACTCAGGGATGGATACTCTTTAAACCGTAAATACTCATAGTTAGGTGAGTAGGCAAAATAAAGGAGTTGGTAATTAAGTGATTCCTTTACTCCGCCTACTGACCTTACTATGAATATTTCACAGTTTCAGGTTTAGTACATAACCATCCCTGAAGATGGTAAGGTTCTTGTCGAAACCGATAGGAGAGAAGAACTAAAAAAAATGTTGTTTTAAATATTTTTTTAGTTTCAAAACGTAAAGTTATTTTTTTTATAATTTACCACATTTTTTCTTAGTTACACTGCACGTTACAGAACGGAATCTTACTCATGAAGACTTTACATCCAAAACGTCGTCAAATTGGTTAGGTTAAAATATTTACATTTTGACATCTCAACAAAGATGAAGAAGAATATAGAAATCAGGGTATTAACAGGAATTATGATCTGTATACGCTGGGTGATCACTTTATACACGTGTAAGATTCACCATTCTGCCCATGATCGACAACTCCACTGCTCAAATTATTGGAAGCCATACATTTAAAATCAATCTCTTGTCGCTTCATGTTTGAACTCGCGCCAGCATTTACGGTTGATTTGAGAAAGCTTTTATTTAGCAGAAACCCTTTATTGTTGAATTGACATTGAATTGAAACAAGATGGATGCCGCTATTTTATTTAATAATTTTTGTGTCACATGATTGGTCCTGCGTTGTCGCCATTAAACTAAAAATTAACATAAAAAAAAGGTATTTTCAATACAGTTTAGTAATGCCGTCAAGGCAAAAAAGCTGCCACTAAACCAAATTTAGAAGAATAATACGACGTATTTAAAAAAAATAAATATTCCAAAAATATTGTTTGAAAACTGCTAAATTTAATCTTTTGAGCCAAAAATCCTTGTTTTTATTATCAATACGAAAAAAAAACAAATTCGTCAAGTACCTACCTGGCCTAGTTAGGTACCTACAGATAACGAAAAATTAATCTGTTGACGAGACAGTAATGAAGCATAGTAACAGATAAATCAAAAAGTGTTAAAAAAACTCCAAAGTGGAGAAAACCCTGATTTGTGAGTATTTGGACACATTCAAAATATTGTAAAAATAACTGGTCAAATTACAAGGTGCATAGAATTGAAAATCATGCGTTTCCTAGTGTGTAAAAATAATCCGGGTTACGCATATTGAATACATAAAAAAAAGGATCTCTGCTAAATAAAAGATTTCTCTATCTAACATAGATGGCTCTTGTGAACGTGTATGTACTGTGTAATGAGATTAATGACACAAGTCCAAATTTTTTAGTAGTGTGGTCGTCTATCATGGGTGAATGTTGCACGTGCGTAAAGTGATCACTTGACCAGCCTATGGTAGGCCATAAGCCTTGTAAATACCCAGACTTACATATTATTCTCTATCTATGTTGAAATATTTAAAAAATGTTAAAAAGAACTCGCAAGTGGAGAAAACTTAGCTTGGTGAACTAGCATTTTGACATACTCAGATTGTTGAAAATTGATGTATTGATGAGATCAAAAGCTCACTCTGGGTAGCATAGTGACAGATAAACAAAAAAAATCAGTTAGTAAAGTTACTCAAGCTTACTTTTAGCATTCCCCATCCAGTAACAAATGCGTTGGCATAGTCGGCAACTGCCTGTCCTTGGACTGGCAGCGCGATTGGAGCCACGTTTGGTCCTAATACCAGCGGAGAGACGAGGTGGAGTACGGAGATGTCATTATTCATGTTGCCGGAGTATCCAGTGTGTTGTATGATGCGAGCAATACCAACAACCTGCCCGCCTGAATTATGGAAAGAGGACCCTGCTCGCACTCTCCATACAGCTTCTATGGTCCTAAAATATAATAAATTAAAATAAAGAAAAAATAAGTAAAAAAGATGAATTGACAGCTTGGTATCAACATCGCAGGAGGCTGATCCCTATTAAAAATAAACCACAAGGCCTACACCAAGCTGAAGAAGAAGAAAAATATAAGCCATAATGACAAAAGAGACTTATTAATTTCATAAACGAGGCCCTAAATTTAGTAATAAATTTGAAGTAAAAAATCGTTTAGGCATATTTGATAACAGTGTCTTTTTTAAGGTATCCAAAAGTGTAATAAATACATAAGATACATATTAAAAAAATATTGAAGTGACCATTTCAAGAGGGGATGTTATTTAAAAATTATAGTTACCCGTCAGTGCAGTGCGCAGCTGTGAGGACGATGGTGGTACTGATGATGGAACCACCGCAGGCTTGCACAAAATTTCCATTATCCCAGTAGTCCTGAAGGAGAGCCACTTGATATGGGGCTTCCTTAATATTTGCTGGAGTTCCGCCAACTATCTTTCCATCCATCATGGGTACTCGAGGAAGTCGTAAAATTGCGCCTATAAATAAATGAATTCAAGTTTAGGAGACAAAAACGATAGTTGAACACTCAGGTAATAAATAGTTTTCTTTCAAATAGTTAAATACTATTTTATTTTGAGTAGGGTCTATCCGCCTCCGTACTGTAATGGTCAGCACGCTCGGCTACCGTACTGGAGGTCTCGTATTCTATTCCCAGAGGGGGAGTCAAGAAAATATAAGTGATTTTTTCAATCTAATATTTATTCAATATTACCCTGCTGTTTATATGATGCCCTGTGCACCATCGGGTGTAGATGAGGGTTTAAAGAATTTGAATACAAGGAATAGAGTTTATAGTGCTTTAAATAGAGTAATAAATAATAAATATTGTGTGCAAATAAAAATATGGCTATGGAAGCCAAACTAGCAGTTTATAACAGAGTGCTAATACCAACACTGATGTATGGAAGTGATACATGGAGTTGGTAAAAGAAGAATGAACGATGGCAGAGTGAACAGCGTTACCTCAGACGAATGTGTGAAAATGATGACAAAAGGAAGGAATGACTCTATGAAACAAATATAATGAACATACATGTGTGACGTTCTGGTATCATAAAAAATGAATAAAATTAAATTTGATTTGTGAATTTCGTAAAAAAATATGGAATAAAAACGAAAATAAAGGAAGCAACAATATAAATTAAAATCTAAGTAATAAAATACATAATATAAAGCCATAGAATGGATGTAATGGATCTAAAAAGAATTTTCAATTTAAAAATACAGGGAAGCATTAAAAAATAAAGGTGATTAGTTATTACAAAATTTAAAAAAAAATCAAAATTAAAATAAAAAACTAAAAATTATAATTAAAAAATAAACTTACCATTGGCGCACAGCAAAAGGGACGCAATCACGACCAGGAGCTGCATTTTGGACGTTGGATAGAAGACAGATACTTGTGGCCACTTCCGTTAGGCTTAAATACCAAATAGTGCATCCAATAATTGGATCACAAATCGACATTATCAGTGATATCGATGAACTCAAAAAAAGACAATCCATACTCCACTTATGCGAATCGTATCTAGTTCGAAATAAGTTCTCAAGAGCTCAAATAATTGTGTAAAATGCTCTGATTTTAACAAAATGCTGCGACATTGACACAGTTCTTGAAAATAACCCAATTTCTAACATCAAAAACGAGTCGTCGAGATAGATTAAAAATATTAATAAGAATTATCTATCGATTTCCAAATACTTCTTACTTTTATAAACTGGTTTATTTAACAAAATTGTTATAGAAGTATTGATGTTTTTCAGTGATTGAAATGTAGATAACTATTGAGATATTGAAAATATCTCGAATGATCTGAACCACCGTAAAGAAGTACTGAGAAGAGTCAGTAAAGATCTTTTACTGTGGATCCTATACAGCAAACCCAATCAAAGGAACTCTTAGTACCTGGGACAAGTCAGGAGACATTATACCAGTATTAAGATTTCACGTTCATGTTTTGACTTTATAATGAAAAATCAATAGAAAATATATTTTGACATCTATACATAGATAAATTATGAAAAAGAAAGAATGCAAGACATTATTGATAAAGGAACAGGACACGTGGAACGAATGAGTGAGGAAAAACGGTAAAACACTTTATTGAGTCATATGTTGTTGAGAATAAGGGCAGGAATAACCGGGAAGGAGACCGAGGAAAACTTGGCATGTGTCAAATACTGTATGTATTATATGTGTGTGAAAACTTGGCGTGTGTCAAATATGAAGTGTGTCAAATACTTGATAGCGGTCAGGTCAGGAGTCGGAATGATTGGGCGGGTTGGTATGAAGAAATGGATGATTATGAAACAGGCGAAGATTGTTGCAAAGACAAAGTGGTGTTGCGTTTTATTTTCTCTGTCTACCCCTGCAGGAAAGTGGCCTGATTAGTTAGTTAGTTAGCTGTGATATTGAACAATTTTGCATGGCGCTGTTTTCGTGAAAAATCACCTCAAGTCCTCTTTACAATAAACAATTTAAGTATTTTACATTTTTCAATTAGGTATTTCAGCATGGATAGTTACGCAATGCAATCATGTATGTGGGTGAAAGTGAAAGTTAAATATATATTCAATCCTGTTACTATGGATAAGAGATCCCGAAAAGGTGGGTCTTGTGTTTAGACCGGAACTCATCAGAATTCTGGATAGATCTCAGATTCGGGGGTAGGTTGTTCCACACTGCGAGACTAGCAAAGGCTTTATCAACGAACGACTTTTAGGCTCCGATAGTCTGCCTTGGTAGTGTTGGTTAGTAATCGGTATCCTGGAGGGGTAGAGAGGGAGAAGAAGATCCCCATACGATGGACCGGTGATTGGAGCACTACGTGCAGCGCAGTCAAGGGAAAACTGGAGAAGAGTGATTGCTTCCACAGGGGTCATAACCCTCAGTAATGAGGACTAAGACGGAGAAGAAGAGTCTGCCGTTAGCTGATGTCCTTGCTGCTCAATGGGTTGTCTATCTTCCCGTTAATAGTATCGGGATAACAAAGCTAGCTGTGAGATGAACGAAAGTGCCTTTTCTTGGATTGCTTTAAGGGTGTGCTCTCAAATATATAAATTCGTTACTCGACCGGCTGCACGAGAAGCCCGTCTTGCCAAAAAACACATCTTGCCCGCGCTCATTTTTTTAGAATATGTATTAGAATAAGATTTTTTTATTACATGACGTATTGAAAAAATCTTTTTAATTTTTTTTTTGTTAACTCTTTACCTTTCAATAATTCATTTATTTATCAACCCTTTTATTTATTTCGAAAAAAAATATTTTTTCTTTCCAAAGTAGTGTTTGAAGCGAAAAATTCTATAGAGTTAAATGTTACCAGGGTTTAAAGAAAGTAAAATTAAGTTGCGGGTTATTGATTATACCGCATTAAACGCGTGCAGTTTTGGTAGATTTTTTTCCTTGTATATATATATATATATATATATATATATATATATATATACCATGACAAGTACTTACGTACTCATGTGTGAGTGCTTACGTTGCTTTATTATTGGGTTATGTAATTATTAATCAGTTTGATACAATTGTTCGTATTTTGTAATATCAAAGAGCAAATAAATACTTAAGTACTATCTACACAATCTGACTCGACACATTACTACACATGACTTCGGTAGCATTTATGTAACATAATGTACGTACCAGTAAGCACTCAAGGAAATATTGGCATTATTATCATTATCTTTAGGAATTTACTCAATATACCCATAAATATTTGATTTCAATTGAATGATTATCGGTTTATTCTTCAACATGATTTGTAGGTCGATTCGTATTTGTCTTTTACCTTTTATTATTCTATGATATTACTACGGATTCTCAGACACTGGTTGGTAATTTTTACTTTTCTTATGTACGTAATCATTAACCCTTTGGTTACCAAAATCTCATATATCGGCTTTCGGTACTCTATCGAGAAATAGCAGATCCGTCATGAGATATACAAGCATCAGATATATTTTGGACAGTATGTTAGGGACTGCTTCAGGGTTATGGAATTTAAAAAGAAATCATATATTGGTAAAAATAATTGGTTTTTTAAATTCATATATTGGTACAAAATAAATCGAAGTTTTAATTTGATTTTTCAAAATTTATTAAATGAAGTTACATTTATTTATACAATTGAACAGTTTCTGTATATGTATACATACGGCAAACTTATAATTATAGTTTTGCTGTGCCTTTCTACAAAGAGATTGAGCTCATGTGCTTTGTGAGGGACTTACACAAGTTTTATTGTTTTATTTGATTAATGGTAAAATAGTGTTTTTATTCGTTTATTAAAAAAAGCTAATTTTTTTGACAATTTAATACAAGTTGTATACATTTCTGCTTAATACAATCTTATAATTTTAGTTACGCTGACCCTCTCAAGTGTTTTATTCGTGAGATCGAGTATTAGACTCAAGTGAGTCTAATATAAGTGTTTCAGATTTAATAATCAATTCCACAAAGTTAATGCCACATCAATAAATAACATCTTTTTATGTTTAAAGAAATTGTTTGATCCAATCAACAAAGTAAGGGACCCTCGACCAAACCCCTGGATACTGCACCAAAACGCAATCCATCATCCAGGATGTGACTCGGATTAAAAGTCCATCAATTACAAATGGACCACCGGTATCTCCAAGGCAAATATCCTTGCCATGTTCTCCGACAAGAGTAGCGCAGATCATCCTGTCGGTAATGTTATCGTAGTCTTGATAAATATTGGCACAAGTGTTCTGGTCAAAAACGGGAATCGTTATCTTACGTAAGTCAACGAAAGAAGCTCCGACACCACCGGTCTGTTGAAAAATAAAATGAATTTAACTAAATATCACGCCGCAGAGGTAGGCAGAGGGAATAGAACACCACACCAATCTGTATTTTCAAACAACCTTCACCTCTTCCATATTCATGCTCTCCTCATACATACACGCTGATTATTCCGATTGCTGACCTGACCACTTTCAAGTATTTAAAATACCCGATCACGTCAGTTTCCCTCGGTCCTCCTTTTATTTTATCAACTACATTCGCTTCATAAATTTGTTTTCCTATCTTCTCTCTTCACTCATTTGATTAATATGCCCAAACTCTCTCAATACACCTTTCTAATTTTTTTCGAAAATGCTTATCTCAGCATTGCAATATTTCCTTATTCCATTCCATTCTTTCATCTATCACACAATGTTTTGTCACACATTGGTTTAAGAGGGCGCATTTCGACTGCATTAAGTCTACTTTCATCCTTCTTTTGGTAACGCCATGCTTTACTTTCATAGATTAGGATTAGAGCCGGGACTCTGCTTTTATATATTTTTTTTTATTAATAAGAATTTAACAGTAGTATTTCGGTAAATTGATATTTCAGTTATTGAGGCGTGGTGAAAAGCATCGTACGCCAAAATAAGAACTGCAGTATGTTTAATAAATACTGATGAAGGTCTTACCAGTATAGACCCCCACCCTGAAACGAGAGCTAATGATCCTAGAGCTATATCTTGTCCTTGTGCTGGAAGAGCAACTATTCGAGTCTGTATATTGTCAATTGGTATTGCTTCAGCTAAAATAACAAGACCAATGTCAAAATCACTTCCATGCGAGGTAAATTTGAAATTTTCATGAGTGATTACTCTTGAGACGGTAAACAGACTGCCACCGCTCAAAGGATAGGTAGCTCCAGCACGTATTCTCCAGTTGGTTAGATTACCAGGTCTAAAAAGGAAAGATGAACAAAAATAACAGGAGCTAAAAGGGAAGAAACTAATATTTATTTCGAAAATGAGAAACCTTTCATCCAATTATCAATCGTATATAATATAATTATTGAAACCAATGAATCAATAAATTATTTGACAAAACGTTAGTTATTTTGTGACATGACCAATTATAGAGATTTTCCCACCTCTTAGCTAGGTCAATCACAACAACGCTACTTTAAGAATATTTACACATTTAGACTTTCATCACATTTAAAAACCACATGCGTTATTCGAACTTGCTGCTGGTGTAGCGATTGTTAGATGAAGAGACGGGTACGTCTTGAATTCGGTAGACAATGTAGGTAATACGAGTATACTAACATTACATTTTCTTTAAATATTTGCCCAAAATGTAAATGCTGCAAATGTAACTGATTATTCAAATTGTCTAAACTTGAGATAAAATATCTAGTCATATTATAAGTCAAATAATTACCTGTATGTGCATTGCCCAGCTGTCAAGATAGTCGTTGGACTGATGATGGATCCACCACAAAATAATGTATATCTCCCTTCATTGCTCAAGTCATATTCAAGCGCAACCTGCCAGGGAACTTCAGTGATGTTAGCAGCGTCTCGTCCAGCAAGCGAAGATCTAGGAATCGAACCTGAAACTGAGGTAATCACACTGTCTCTTTGTTTGGTTTAAAGTTGTTGTACAATAGCGTTTTTTCAAAAATCGAGGATAACGTTTAAAGCATATGAAATTTAGAAGTTCGCTTTTTGATTCTAGTTTTTCTTTCTAGCTTCATCAGAATTTGTCGTCTATGTAGAGTATTTGAATCAGGTCTCCTGGTCCTAAGGTTGTTGGTTCTTCTGTCATGAACAACGTTACCTACATATGTCATAACTTCGAATCACGTTTTCTTTCTGCAGCATCAATGAATTCTTTGGTCTTCCTCTAGATGCGTTTCGAGAAAGATCCATGGTAATGGCTTGATTCACAATATGATCAGGTTCTCTGCAATATTTTTCGTAAGACATCTAGAGAAAGATCAATGAATTCATGGATGCTACAGAAACATAATATGATTTGAAGACATGGCCTAGGTGACGTTGTCAATGATAGAAGGACCTACATTTTGAGGACGAGGAGAGCTGACACTAACGGTGTACAAAGACGATAAGTTGGGATGAAGCCAGGAAGAAGAAGAAGAAGAACTCACACAATAATAAGAATTAAAGTTTATTTTCATAAAATCCTTAGTCTTAAATGCACGACACTAACTTCAACTAATTGGTTACTAAAGTTAATAGTACTTTCAAACATCTTTTGCGTTTTAGTTTAAAAATCTTCACGTAAATAATATAATTTTTTATATCTTCTTAATTCCTTTATTTATTTTTATAATTTGTGGTCTGGTTCTTTTATGCATAATTTCCAGAAAAAATCAACAACCATGACGTTGAAAAATATAAAATTTGATTCTCGTGATTCGTCATGAAAACTTGTTTTTGTAAATAATTTGATACATCCCTATGGAAAAAAATATTAAATAATTTCGTTACTGTAATTTGTACTGAATTACACTACATTGATCATTTTTGTACAAAAAATAAGATCTTACCCACTGCGTTAGCTATTATGTATCCAATGAGTAAAACACAGAACCGATACATAATGGAACAACAGATACACTAATTTATTTATTTATTACATATGGGTACATATAAGCAAATTATTAAAATAATATTGTAAACGTTGCATTATCTAAATTGTTTTTTTCAATTAATATCGATGTTTCAATCACGAATTCATATTTACATGATAAAGTCTCGTCATATTGTCAATTGAGGGTTTATTGTTATTTATATTTTAATAGATTTCTAAAAACCTATCAGCGAAAGCTAAACTGGTAGTACACAACCAAGTGCTGGTTGCAACCCTAATGTTTGGAAGTGAAGCATGGAGTTGGCAAAAGAAGGATGAAAGCAGACTGAGTGCAGTCGAAATGCGATCCTTCAGACGAATGTGCGGCAAAACGATGTATGTTTCGAATGGTGAAATAAGGAAATAATTCAAGGCTGAGATAAGCATCATCGATAAAATTATGAAAGGCGTGTTGAGGTGGTTTGGACATGTGGAACGTATGAGAAGGAAAGAACCATTGAAGACCGAGGAAAATTTGGCACGATCAGGTAACTCAAATACTAGAAAGCGGCCCAGTTAGGAGTCGGAATAATCGGCGAGTGTGTACCATATGTGGAGATACATGAATGTGGTAGAGTCGAAGAATGTTTGCAAAGGCTTAGTGGTGCGGCGTTCTATTCTCTCTGCCGACCCCTGCGGGAAAACGGTGCGATGGTAGAAGTAGCAGTAGTAGTAGTAGAATGCAAACTGTTTGTATTTTCAAATGCTGATGAAAATACCTGTAGCTCCCCAAACTAGTCGTAATTACATAAATACACTTGGTCGTGTACAAGTTTAATTTAAAAAAAAAAATTGTTTAAAAAAATTAGAAATTTAACGCCTTTTTATTTACTGCACCGGAAATGATTTTAAGTTCTTATGATCATACCATATACATATGTATACAAACATATATTATTTTACGAGTTTGGATTATTTTCTGCTCGTTAAAGAATTACGCCATCTGACGAAAAGTCATTGAATCTTTTTCAAATCATTTTGATTAAATTATGACATGTTTTAATAAGTTTGTTTAATTATAAGTTAACAAAGTTCCAGTGAAAGATTCATTTTAAAATATTTCATGATAAAGAAAAAAATTATGTGCGAAACTTTGATGATATATCAAACGTTTATTATTTTTATATTCAAAACTCCTTATCAAATATGCCATTTAAAAAAATACATAGCCTCCTCACAGGACTAGGCAGAGAGGATAGAAGGCCAATCTGTCTTTGCTAACATTCTTCACCTCTTCCACAATTCAGCTTCTCTCAGCATACCTCTTTATTATTCTGACTCTTTACCTGACCACGCATAAGTGTCTCATTACTTGATATTGTCAGGTTTTTCTCGATCTTTCTCTCATTCTTTTTCCAAATAAATTCGTCACTCATTCATTCCAAATGTCCCATCTCACCACGTCCAAATGAACCATCTCACCACGTCTTTTTTTTAATTTTAGAAAAATTGTTATTTCATCACTTAAACCGAAGTCACATCCTAAGAGGACCACTACTAGACTTCGAGAAGGTGAAGCTCTTACCACCAAGCCAGGTCGTGAGCTACATGACTAACGTAGGTCTTGAGAGTGAGCTATGATACAGAGATAGGTCACAAAAGACCTAATATGGTTGCAGTGACATAAGGGATGCAAGATCCCTTGACCTCAAAACAAGAAGAAAAAACAATTTGGAATTTAAAGAATAGTTTACCTTAGAAGATGCTTCTGGATATCAAATAAAATGCGGAAATAAAAGTTATATTCCTTCCAAAACATCCTTACTTTTTTATGAAAATTTCTTAAAAAAACAAATTGATTTTAAGTGAATAATAATAATAATAAAACCCTTACCGCACCCCAATGGTGAATAGGGCACTTCTTCATATAAACGCAGTGTTATCTCGATCGTTTAAACATGAAGGAAAGGTGATCAGCCCTCCATTTCAGGTACCAGTCCAGTATAATATTGAATAAATATTAGAGTGAAAAAATCACTTATATTTATTAAACCCCCCTGGGAATCGAACCCGGGACCTCCAGAACGGTAGACGAGCATGCTGACCATTACACTACGGAAGCGGACAGTTTCAAGACAGATTTTAAGTGATCAATTGGAAAACGATTCTGTTTTTATATTTTATGCGAAAGGTTATAATTTTCTGCCCTGAAGATTACTTCTGTTGACCTATTAAGATCTTATTAGATTATTTTAATATATATCAATAGATTTTAAATAGATTATGATACCGAGCAGCACAATTGCTTATTGTATTTTGTTAATTAATGATCGTTAAAGAATGATCATTTTAGGCATTTTGGCATTATCGTAAAGATAGCATTATATTTTCTAAAAAGTCATCGTTAGAAATATGATGAAAGTAATTGAGAAATTAAATCATTATAATAAAAAAAATCGCCTCGACTTTTATTATGTATGTCAATTTAAAATTAGGCATTTCGTTTTGTGCCTTTTTTCTTCTCTTGTCTAGTTTTTCAGAGACCATATTTACTTATGACTAAAGCCTCTCCCCTATTGTATATGTTCAGGCTGATAAAAAATAAAAAAATAAAAAAATAAAAATAAGAACTACAAAAACAACAGAATCGCCATGTTAATAAATTCTTCCTTTCCCAGAAAATAAATATAAGGATACATACCTACATCCCCCATTACCTAATGAACAAACCAACCTTATGTCTTCACCACTGCTAAACATATTTAAATAGACTATTATTGTACATCATCTCTCTCTATGTAAACGCTTGCATGATGCGTTATTGATAAACTAATAATTACATCTACATATATAAATTCTTAAAAATAATACAACCAACAATTGTATTTAGCTTTAAAATATTTATTCTCTAAAAAAAATGCCATGTCAATAAACTCTTCCTTTCCCAGAAAATAAATATAAGGGTACATACCTACATCCCCCATTAGCTACTGTTGTCTCCCATAAATTATTGCTGCACGTGTTAAAACTGTCACATAGAATTGTATGGCTACATGAGGACCGTAGTCTATTTGATCTTCACATTCGTTTGATAATGCCCTAACAAGGCGAAACAATTGTCGCAATATAATTTTTTATGTGTTTTTGTTAATAAAATACAACTTAGTAGACTCAAAAAATCTGTGTTCGATTTAAAAATTAACATCCTAACTTGTTCAATATGCGCGTGTGAAGAGGAGAATGAGACTGCTGATGGAATAATATATAACTGCCACTTACTCCCTAACCTTGAGTTCCTTCAGGACATTCGATCGGAGGGTTTGTCCTTCCCGCTGAATGTCCAGCACCTCTTATCAATGAACTCCCAAAATGTCAATAGTGCGGTCATAAAGCACTTTAAAAAGTATGGCAAAAACGTTTAATTAACTTGCAGTAATCATCATTATGTATCGTTATAATGAAATGAAAGGTGGCATGTATCACTCAATTTGAGGTGCTTTGCCAATTTAAAAAAAACTACCCCCTCTTCAACCTTCAACGTCCTAATGGTACAACTTAGACTTAGCTTCACGTACGGTACGATTTTGAGAAAAAGTGATATCTACCTATATTTAAAAAAAATATAAATATATATATTTTCTGCCTATCATGCATATGATCTATGAACACATAATTTTGAAATCTCTTAGCATCCATACCATGAACAACTGCGTTACGACAATTGTTTCACTGCTTCCCTTGATATAAATATATTTGATGTATTTTGAGATATTTATTGGAATAAATTTTCTTGAATGTTTTACGCAGATACTTTGTGGCACATTTTATAAACTTATAAAATTAAATAACTTTGTTTTAACCACTTCAAAATTCAATTAACAGTCCTATTTTTGATATTTTACCAATTTCTGTTCCTAAAATTTCTGCACAGTAGGTTTTCGCGTGTATTCTCCACTTTGCGTATGCGTGCGCAGCGTCATATTGTTTTGGGTGATTCCATTAGTTGTTATTTGGGGTTGCTATACAATGAATAATAAGAATAACATTTAAGATTTTTACGGAGTGTGTGGGAGTTTTTGGTGAGAGTATTTTAATGTTTTTGAATTAAAAATAAATCCTGATGATGACAAGGTTCTTGTCGAAACCGGTATTGTATTAGTAAAAAAGTGGTGAAAACTAAGTTATTTAATTTTATAAAGAATAAGTTTTGATGACTTCAGGTATGGTGCTTCTTTTTCATATCTCGTCGAAGAATTGAGACTCTCTTATCAAAACTACCTGATTCTTAATTTTTTCATTCATCTACGCGAGAGATCACGTTATCATCATCTATAATGTGGTTTGTGGAAGTGTCTTTTATTATCTTTTCGTTTCTGAGTTTATCTAAATAACATAATTTATCTTCGCATGATGAAGATCTAGAATATTCTAGCTTCGTTTATGATGTAGGTGAATATAATAATGTCAAACTCGTACACATATCAACATGATACATCACTCAATAAGTTCGTGGTATGGCTGATAAAAATTCTTTATTTTGGGTCATTTTTTGCAAATTTCTCCATCAGATTCACGAATATTCCCATATAATGATTTTTATTAAAAATTCTTTACAACATTTTGAGTGTGTCCTAATACTTTTTCACAAAATCTGGATTATCTCCAATTACAGGAGTTATTTTCATATTATTTTTTGACATCTCATCAAAGATGAAGAAGAATATGGAAGTTTGGGCATTTACCGTCATAGGCTGGTTTAAGTGATCACTTTACACACGTGTAACATTCACCAATTCTACCCATTATTGACAACCACACAATTAAAATTCTTGGAAGTTCTATATATATAAACCAATTTTTGAAAAATTATTCTTGAATCACTAGAACTTCACTAGAGACATCTATTGGTGAGATAAAAAGAAGCTTTTTATTGAGCAGAAACTCTTTTATTAGTATGTGAGGTACGAATCCCGGATTATAATCACACACATGATTGGATTAATGGATTATCCTGGATTACAATCCTGTAATTGGAGATAATCCAGATTTTGTTAACAAGTATTTGGACACACTCAAAATGTTACCAATAAATACTAAAATACTACTACTTCCATTAAACTGTTTCTGTGCTGGGGTAGTGAGAGAGGATAGAACGCCGCACTAATCTGTCTTGAGATACACTCCTAGCTTCTTTCACACCCGTACACCTAGTCATACATGCGCTCCGGTTACTTCCCTCCGGTCCCTCCGGACCAGATCTTAGGCTCTGATTAACAAAACAAATTGTATTTTTCATATTCTTGTACAACATATTTTCATGTTTTACTTATTTTTAAAACCAATTAATCAGATTAAACTGTAGGTACTCAATTAAAATTCTATAAATAAATATGTCGATTTGTTGTATTCAATCATACGAGTGTGGTGATCAATTTTATCTTTTTCACTGTCTTAGGACGTGTGTTTCGGTATAATCAGAGTAATTAGGTTTCATAATCGATATAAAAAGTACTTGTTTACTATTTTTTATGCGTATTTCGGAGATTGAATAATTTGATACTGAAAGAAAAAATATATATCTCGTATCTCACATCATAATTGTTGAATATTGATTAAAATATTGGGTTAGTTACAATTTGACTATCCTTAAAATAAACAAAATGCATCAAATGTTCTCTTATAGAAAAGCATTGGGCGCAAAAGAAAAAATTGGGCCCAAAAGAGAAAATTGGCTCCAATAGAGGATTACTGATAGTAGTCAAATTTATTAGTATTTTTCAATTATCATAAATTTTGGTAAAAATTTCGTTGAAGAAATATAATTCACGATCTTTAGAGTATACGTTTGTTTTCCAGAGATGAAAAGATTGATGAAGATATAGAGAAAGGAGAGTGAATGGTGCGCTGAAATAAGCTTTAACAAATAAAAGCCTATCAGCGAAAGCTGAATTGATAGAATACAACAGAGTTCTGGCACCTACGCAAATGTATGGAAGTGACCATAGAGTTGGCAAAAAAAGAAATGAATACAAGGCTGAGACAATTATTTAAATAAAATTAAGGAAATTGTATATGAATGACATATATAACGAATGAAAACGATAAATCAAATGTATGAAGCGAATGTAGTTGGAAATAGGAGAGAAAGGCCGAGGAAATCTTGGCTTGAACGAGTATGGTTGGACGAGTCGGGTTGAGGTCTGTGATGTGTGGTAACGAGTCGGGTTGTGGTCCTGTGGTTAGTGTCGCGGACTCGTCAGTCAGAGTTTCTCGGTTCGAACCAACTATATCACAATTTGATACCAATTTCTAATAATGAGCCGCTAAGACTCACAGAAATAGTATGAAATTGAAATATTTGTGTAAATAATAAAAACACAAATATTTTTCTTTGTCAAAAAAGTATTTAAAATACTTATGTGGTCAGGTCAAGAGTCGGAATAATCGGTCAGTATATATATGTATATGGAGATGCATGAATGTGGAAGTGGTGAAGATTGTTTGCAAAGACGAAGTAGCTTGATATATTTTCTTTCATTAGTTAGCGTGTTGGTCAAAATCAGCATTAGTGATTTTTTGATCTGAACTGTTACCTGAAGAGCCGGAATAATTAATCACTTTACCTTCATATAATTAACGATCAACATAACACTCTACCAATATGATACAGTGCACTATGAACTATTGAGTGTGAATAAGGGTTGGAAGAAAATGTATAATGCTTTAAACATTTACTTTTAAATCTATCCCTATTTTCAAAATCAACACAGCAAATTAAAATAAAAAAACAAATTTTAAGAATATTTCTTGTTTATTATTATATTAATATAAAAATATTTATTTTATAATTAAAGCTAGAATTTTTTATAATAAATATGTACAATTAAGTGACTATTTTTACTTATTTTAAAATGCTTAATACTATTCAATAGATCTTACTACAATAAATGGACAATTTTGAATGACAATTTTTCACATAAATATACACAACCTTGAACAATCGTTTTTTTTTTGTATTAGAAAGCTTTTTGAAAGTAAAATTGAAAAACAACTTGTTTAATGATTTAACTGTGGCCTCTCGTGAATATTTCCGTTAGAGAAAGAGATTAAAATAAGAAATTTTTGAAATCACTTGAAGATTGGTAGGAAGAGTTTACAAAATGAAGTAATATTTATAGTCAGATATCCCTGTATACCCGAACTAAAAATTGTGAATGACACGTTTTGAAAGAATATCGTTAACCTATTTTTTACTACACTTTTAAAATACCAATTTTGACCCATAGAAGGATAGCACCCAAAGAAGTAGAATAAAGATTTTATGTTTTTTTTTGTCTAAATAAAATCATTTACACTTTAACTCCCTTATAATGATAACGGATGACATTCTCATTGGGCCGAATAGAAAATTGATAACAGCAGTAAAATCCCAAAATATTGCAGCCGAATATTTGCCTTTACTACCCTATCAAGTATTTCTGGAGTGATATATACGAAAGACTTGACATTGACGAATCCCAATACACAAAAACGTGAGATTGGAAAATGTCAATGATCTTGACATTTCGCAATTCATTGAAATTGTTGTTATCAACGTTCGAACGAAAAAAACATTTAAATCACGTTGACAAAAATTATGTATAAATAATGCAAATAATGAAAAGTAACCCCAGGAATTCAGACTTCCATATTCTTTTATAAAAAGGGAAGAATAAAACGTTACATATCAAGTTGATACACCTTAAAATTATCAAATTTCCATTAAATTACTATATTTTTCCTTCGCAATATTTTGTTTTTTATCATTTTCAAAAATCTACCATTTCTTGATGTGGTTCAACCTAATTTTAAGATTCAGTCTATTTGGCTGTTGATCCAGTCAACGAAGAATGGAACACGTGTATTTACTCCCGGGTAGTTGGGCAAGGCGCAAGATCTGGACCAGGATATGATTCCCACCAGAATTCCGTCCACGGTAAGTGGGCCACCTGCATCTCCGTTGCAAGAGTCTGTGCCACCCTCTCCGTACAAACCAGCGCAGATCATCCTGTCGGTCACAGGGTTGTAGGACTGGAAAGCGCTGATGCAGGTCTCTTGGTCGACCACGGGAATGACCGCCTTACGCAGCAGAGTGGACACTGCGCCACCAGACTGTGAAAAAAGAAATCCAATTAAATTTTTGGTGACTGACACCAGAGCACTGTAAATTCAATTTGATCTATTTCTTCTTCTTTTGCTTGGTGTAGGCCTTGTGGCCTATTTTTAAAAGGGATTAGCCCCCTGCGATATTGATTTCCAGAGGTCAATTCATCTCTTTGAGGGTCTGCCTTGAGGTTGGCCATGCTGTGTAATGTGGGGGAGTCTGGATGGTTCCATTCTTCTCACATACGCATGCCATTGTCTTCTTTGTTGTCTCCCATTTAAATTTAATCTGTCTATATGTATTAATGGGAATTTTTTTGGATTTTGTTTCTGACACTAATTTTTTCAAATAAGAACCTTGATATAAAGAAAAGTCAGCTTGAAAAATTGTACTTATCAACAATGCGTTTAAATATTTAAATTTGTTAACAATGAAAAATGCAGTAAGCACAATAATTCAACTCAATAGAAAAACAAATTCTCTAAAGCTGATTGGTACTGATACTAAAATGTTGAGTTTTAGAAAGAACTGGGGTTATATGGGTTAACTTCATCCAAAGGTCTACTTTCACGTTAGATTCTATCTAAATAAATTTATCTTCAGTAATAAGAATTTAAGATGAGATTCCCTTCCATCTTAGTCAATTGTAATGAAATGAAAAATATCGATTTTGGAGTGGTTTAAAATTTACATATCGATAATGTGAAGCCTCTACATCTTCGTCATGTCTGTTTTGTTATGCATGATGTCCTTTTGGGACGGTAACTTTTTTGTCTTTTTTTTTATGTAATAAGAAATCAAATAACGCGCTCTATGAACCAAAGTGTTCGGTAAAAGGAGTGGAGAATAAAGAATAACGTAACACTTACAACAATAGATCCCCACCCGGAGATAGTAGCTAAAGAATTATCCTCGATTTCCATATCTTGCTCAGGAAGTACAGCGACTTTGGTGTTAATACCATTGATGTCTATCGCAAGAGTCAGGGTGATGATGGCGATGTCATAATCCAAGATGATTGGCTGGAAGCTTTCGTGAGTAATCACTTTCAAGGCGTTGTAGACGGTTCCTCCACTGGAATGGGTACTTGATCCGACACGCACTCTCCAACGAGTTGCAGATGATCTAGAACAAAACCAAAGAATTTTTAATCATTTGGTCTTCAACAAGCGACAAGTAATACTAGTATTATGATGACAGTATGATCGGAAAAAAAGTGATCGAGAAAGCCCCAGAATCGCAAGAAATAGCAAGCATTAGGAGACCGAACAGTGAGTGAATGCAGGTAGAGACAGATAATAACAAAAATAAAACGAAAATTATGGAATAAAAAATACTGTAACAAATTTGTAAAAAAAGATGACTAAATCTACAACTTAAACGATTAATACGTGAAGATATACGTCAATGAAAATTATAAGGTTATTAATAAAGAAGAATAGGTAATTATAAAAACATTGCAACGCATTTCTTTAGAAAAACTATAAGTCTTTTATTGACGTTTATGCACTATCAATACAGATAGAAATGCATGACAACAGCAATTGCATTGATCAGTTCATTAAACTTGTTTTAAGGTTAGATTAAGATGATAATTTTATCTATTTTGTACTTAAAAGTGATTGAACTTTTTCTGAGTGCCTTCTCTTAAAATTACAACAAAGTAAATAAGCAACATCTACAACCCAATATTGATCAAACATATTTGATAAGCTTTGATTTTTCCCCCTAAATTTTACATAGGTGTACATTTTTGTTCAAATAACTACAATTAATATACTCACGTAATAGATGTACAATGTCCAGCTGTAAGTATAGCATTAGGGCTAATTATGGTACCGCCACATCGGATGCTGAATGACCCTAATCCGCTGGAATCGTACAGAAGGGCTACTTGCCACGGTATATCGTTGATACTGGCTAGTTCACCTCCAACGATACGGCTCTCGGGAACTCGTTTTGGTCCAATGGAAGCTCCTGTAAGTTTTTTTTTAAATATTATCCTTAGGACAAAACCCCTGACGTTTATGATATTATAATAATTATTGTTCAACAGCCCACTTCTCTTAAGATTTGTGAATTTATTCGTAAAGCTATTTAACAATGATACTCTGAATACCTCAAATGCCATACGTACCAAAAAATCCATCATCAGACTGGTTTTAAAGAACTTCAATTTTTCTTATTTAGTGCTTTCTACAATTTTTGGTCATGTTTTAAGAAGCTTCACAACATAACGATTTATGGTAACAAGTACAGAGAAGCTGTATACTAGGCTTTGAGAATAGGCGTCTGAGAAGAATTTTAGGCGTGCTGTGGTTTGACTTTGTGAGGAATAAAGAGATAAGGTGTAGGACGCAGCAAATCTCGGTCACAACTGTCGTCAAGAAAATTCGATTCAGTTGGCTAGGCCATGTACTCCGCATGCCTCCCGAGAGCCGCCATCAATCTTGCCTCTTTTACAATGCATCAGATTCGCGTCGCCCAGGACGACCACTGCTGGCAATTCATCGGCAGTTGTCGTCTGAACTTCGGGACGATGACCCGACTTGGGAAGATGCAAAAGAGCTGGCGGCCAACAAAAAGCCTGGAGATAGTTTGTGAACTCCATCTGCTCCACATGGGAGCGGATATGGTAAAAGAAGAGGAAGTACGATGGAATTAAAATAAATACGTGAATGAGCCCCGATGGAGTGATGGGACCAATACGTACTGTACTCTGTTTTTCAGAATACTTGGAGATGGCACAATATATTTCCAGATGAACACAAACGATCCATCGTGCTTGCAAGGATATATTGTATAAAGTTCTGCATTTCCAGTTTTTAAGACCAGAGTTCAATAATTAGATGCAAAGTTAAACAACCAAACGAAGAGACAAGTGTGAAGGTCCTCAACAAAATGTTACATTTCCCTTTTAAATGATATTAAGTAATCAGGAATTCTAGCTTGTAACACTGTTACATTTTGGTGCGATTTAATGATTTCATGTTGGTTCAACACAGGATTGGTAACGTTTTACAGTAAACGGAACAGATGTGCATTTTTGTGCAATATTGGAAATGTAACTTTTTGGTTGGGACTTCCACAAGAACTAGTAGATGGCATACAATACAAGAGAAAAGATAATGACATTGTTTAAATAGATGAATGATTTGATATTTAATTCATTTAGAGCAGAATTAGTGATCTTACCAGAGGCCAAAGCCAGGAGACACGTCAGTACCGTGAGTCTCAACATCGTTAATGATAACTCAAAGTATCCGTCTTGCTAAGTAATTTATACTATTCTTTAAAATTTTAATCATTGATCAATTCGATAAAATTGAAGCAATCAGAGTTTTGAATCTCACACTCGGAAATGTATTGAGATATTATCTGTTTTATTCATGAGACCGGTGAATGTCAAGGTATTTCCAAACAGTGGAAGATGTTCGAATTTATATATACTTGTCTATTTAGGCTGGAAAAATTATCTATGTATTGAAGTTTCCTACCATTGTCTAACAATCAAAAACAGCTTCTGTAGTAAACATATCGTGGGTGTACTGGCAAAAAACGTTAGCTCAAAAATTCTCTCATCAATTGATTCGACAGTCACCTTGTAAACCCATAATTAACAATATAACAATGACGAAAGCCTCCCCCCTATTGTATGTTCCCAATGATAAGAAAAAAATTATAAAAAATAAAAATTAGAAACAGCCACTACCCCCTCTTCAACCTTTAACGTCCCAAGGACCCAACTCTAAAATTAGGAATTAGCTTCAAATACGGTGTTTGAAAATGATGCGGAATGCATCGAAACACGTGTAACAGTAGATTTTAAGAAATTGTGGTATTTACTTAGTAAAACATTAATTAAACATCAACAATTGTTGAATTTCCTTTTAAAACCACATAAACATGACATTTCAAACTACTAAATGTATTTTGTATACCAGTTTATAGAACGTTAAGAACATTGTAACATACATCAGTAAGTCAAAATTCGTCGGATTTTCCAGTTTTTTTTGACACGTTGCGCGGGGCAACGAGGATAGACTGGAACGACTGGTTGTGATCGGTAGCCTGGAGCGGAAGAGAGGGGAAGGAGTATCTCCACGCGATGGACCGATCAAGTTAAGGCAGCAGCACGGCTGTCCAAACTCAAAACACAGTAAGGGACATTTTTTAGTAGTACGTTTTATTTTTGCATTTTTGGACTAAGTAGATTCTACTTAATCCAAAAATGCAAAAAAATCTTACTACAAAAAATGTCCCTTACTGTGTTTTAAGTTTGGACAGCCGAGCAGGCACCACGGTGGTTGAAGCGCTACGTGCAGCGTAGTCAAGGGATAACTGGAGAAGAGTCATTGCAACTACAAGGGTCACAACCCTTAGTAATGAGGAATAGGACAGAGAAGAGAAAGAAGAAGTCAAAATCACATATTTTCGAGTTAACGTTTTTTGGTAGTATACCCACGATATTATACTCTGCATAACTAGCATAAATAAGATTGAATTCCTTAAAATTTTCAGTCTTCAAATAAAAGTGGTCAACATGTTTTTGGGAATTATCAATTTCTTGAAATTAAACTTGACTTAACTAACTAACCATGACGCTTCACCGCAGCAGTAGGCAGAGACAATAGACGTCACATTAATGCATCTCCCCGCATATAACCTCCGACTATTCCGATTCCCGATCTCACTTTCAAGTATTTGAAATATTCAATCATGTCAAGTTTTCTCGGCCTTTCTCTACTTCTAATACCAACCACATTCGTAAATTTGTTTCCCTTTTCTTTCTTCTTTCATTTCATTCACATAACCAAATCATCTTAACACACCTTTCTTAATTTTATAGATAATTAATTTAAATTATTTTAAAAACAAGAAAACATGGCACGATCAGGTATGCCAAATACTTGAAAATGGTCAGGTTAGGAGTCGTAATAATCGGCAGGTATGTATGAGGAGATGCATGAACGTGAAAGAGGCGAAGAATGTTTGCAAAGACAGAGTCGTGTGGCGTTCTATTCTCTGCGATGGTAAGTTAGTTAGTTATTTAGTTTTAAATTATTTTAACTTTTGTTTCATAATTTCAGTGATCTTTAAATGAATAAAATACTTTGAATTATTTTTTACACGATTTTTGTTGTTGTTGATATAACTTTTTATGTTAAAACTGATTTTAAGGAAAATTTCGAAAAATAAATAACTAAAAAAACAATTTCCAGTATCACCTCTTGCTTTTATCTGTGATTGCTTTGTTTACAGCTAAAATACGGAATTTTAAAGGTTTTTCTCTATCTGATTCATTAAAAAGTAAATAAGATTCAACAGAAGTTAAGAAATATAATAAATCAATCATTAAAATCCATTTTGATGATAGATAAAACATAAATATCACAATTCTTAGGTAACGTGAAGATAAAATAATCGCGATGAAACAGTGTTTTTTTTAATGTCTATAATGTCCTGATAAGAAATCATTTTAAAACACATCATTTTTAAAACACAGAATTTTTTCGATTCGAAAGTTTGAAATTTATGTTTTTACTTACTATCCTTTTTGTCTGCCTCCGTGGTGTAATGGTTAGCGTGTTTAGCTACCGTGCTGGAGGTCCCGGGTTCGATTCCCAGAGAGGGTTGAAAATAAATATTAGTCATAATATTTTTGAATATGAAGAAGAATATAGAAGTTTGTTATACATTATTAATACAGTTCAAGTAGGATTTATAATACAAATATATGAATAAAACCACTTGTTTAAGACCACTTTTTTATTATTTTTTGACGTCTCATCAAAGATGAAGAAGAATATGGAAATCTGGCCATTTACGGGGCTGACGACCGTGGTTTAAGTGATCACTTTACACACGTGTAACATTCACCAATTCTTCCCTTATTGACAACCACATCAATATATATATATATATATATATACATATATATATATATATATATATATATATATATATATATTTTTATATATATATATATATATATATATATATATATATATATATATATATATATATATATATATATATATATATATATATATATATATATATATATATATATATATATATATATATATATATATATATATATATATGTATATGTATATATATTTATGAATCGATTTCGAAACATTGTTCTCACTAGAAATTCACTAGAGACATCTATTGGTGAGATAAAAAGAAGGTTTTTTTTAGTTTATTTATATTTTTTTAGTTTATTCATATAGGCGACTCAACATACAAAACAAAACCTTCGTTTTGTTTCTTCACCTGTTGATGGGACCATGTGTAGTTTTCGAAACTAGTCGTGTTAATATTAATAAACTCACAAAGTGATCCTAAACAGGTGTTTTATTTTTTAATTGAAATCAAAATGGTATGTCACAAAGTCAATTCTAAATCAATAAATAATAAGATTTATAATGGTCGTTTATGAGGAACATATATTATATTTGATGTAGATTTGATAAAATTAACGAAGTTTTAAGGGAGGTGAGTAATTACATAGATTTATAATTTTATACCAAGTATTGAAAAGTAAAATAAAATGAAGAACTTTTAAAAAATCACTAAAGAAAATTAATCAGTCTGATGAAGTTGGTTACGACGAAACCCGGTTGCTGGTCAAATAAAATTTATGTGGAAAATACTACATGTTTTTTTATTATGTAAATACAATTAATTTAATAGTAAATAATGCAAAATTACAATGTAAGTGTAACAAATACTGATAAAAAAAATACGTTCAAAGTTACATACATTGATTCAACATTTTCCGTCAAGTTATAAAGAATTTTCTTTTGGAAATCACATCTTATGTCCTTTCATTTTGTAAGTTACCTACATGCTTAATAAACCTACAACAGGTATTTTCCTATACTATTATTGATCATAATCGTTTTATCCGTTGTTTAAAATTATCTCCACTTGACTTTGAATATACAAAAATATTCTCAAGTGGTTTTTTCCTGTTGCAGATATTGAACAAAAATCTAGGAATTTTTTTAATCTCTCTGTCAACAAGCGTAAGAGTCGTCAGCAAAGGCAGATAAATAAATCTACCGATATATTCTAGAATATGTGTATGTACTCTATTGGTTGTACTAGTTCGAATTCTAATTTCATCGATATCTGTTGTGAAAAATAATTTAATTAAAAAAATAATCATTTCATTCCTAAAATTTCCAAAATTTATAAACTTATTAACGCATTTTTCGTATATACACGTTTTTAATAGCTCACTCTTTTCAAGAACGTCATAAATCAAAAATCGTCAATTTTCAGTGTTTTCGGAATGCCCAGAAAATGTACTTTATCCCAGCAAAAGCGGCATATTTTTAACTTAATATTTACCCGCTACAGGGCAGAAAGTATTGTTTTTGCATTTTGAAGAAGAGGTATTGTTTAAGTATTTTTTTAAATATACTAAATATTTTTCAAATCGAGAAAGAACCTTCAGGTTTCACCTAAAAATATGTGTTGCACAGTAAAAAGTTCAATAAGTGGCTTGATATTTATTTTTAATACATTGTATTCTATTTTTAAACTTTAAAAACGTTCTCCTGAAAAATCAAGTTTTTTGATTTTTGACGTTCTTGAAAGAAACGTGCTGTAAGTATCTATAAAAATCATTAGTAATAGTATTGCGTCCAGTTATTTACTCAGACAACTTTGAACGAGTGAATTTGGAGTTAAGTGAGCAGTAATATGTATCTTTTATTAAGCTCTCATAAAACTTCAAATTTGAATCGAAGTTCCACCAAATGTGTGTAAAAATTGTAATTTATCAAACAAAAACCTTATTTTTTCAAATTAAAACAAGATTATGATTGACTTGTCATTTTGCAATAATATCTATCCATTTAAAAAAAAATTACTTGCTAATACCACCATTTCATTAAATCTATTGTGACACGAGTCTCCATGCAATCAATATCATTTTAAAACACCGTATGTGAAGCTTGATAAATGTAGCATCTAAATTTGAGAGATGTACTTTTGGAACGTTGAAAAATAAGGAGAGAGTAGGAGCCGTTCCTTATTTTTAATTATTGTATTGTATTTTTGAAAAAAAAAACATAACATATAACATAATGATGGTGAATACGTAGTATGTTTAAACTTTTATATCAATGATTTAAGTTTTAAATAATATTGCGTTTGATTTGAACATTGTATATACTATACATATAAGTAGTGTATGGAAATAATAAATAATTTATATGTGAATCCTATTTTCTCTTTTAAGGTAAAAAGTAGTTTGGTTTTTGTTCTCTTTATTGTGTGCATATGAGGTTAAAATGGATAGAAACAATAAAAATGTATTTAAAAAGAAATCAATCAAAGGCATACACAAGGCCAAGTAAATATGTTTATAATTGTTCCTTAAATAAATATAAACAATTTTTTTTAATTAAAAAAAAAACATGAGATTGTGTTCATTTTAAAGAACTATTGAATTATTTTTCCTATTTTTTTTGTATCCGTATCATATTCATAAATATGTATTTACATTTAATTCTACTTATTTTCAGGTAACCACAAGGAAAACCATATAAACAAAATCGAAGAACGACTGAGAATTTTAATAATTTTTTGTTTGTCGGATATTTTTTCGTTTTTACATTTGATTTAAGTGGATCACAAATTGTTATAAAAATAACATATTTTCCTTTCTTCGTCCTTTAAAAATATTTCAACGCATAGGCAGACGTAGAAACCTTCCAAAGGTCCTTAGTCCTAGGAGATTGAACCAATAATATTAACATGTATATTTAACTTGAAATTCTTAGTATTAACATGTATATTAATACTTACATATACTTATAAATATTATTTAATACCTTTGAAAACAGAAAATTCGCTTTTATAAAATAAAAAATAAGATTTATTGATTCGGCATTAACTTTGTGGAATGACATGATTATTTTATTCAAATTAAACACTTGAATATACCACTTTAATCAGTTTTATTTTTATTTGCGACTAGTTTCAAAAACGACAAATATTTTCATCTTCTGGTACAAATTAAAACTAACGGAAAAAAAATATTTAGGTGTATATATAGGTTACACTCTGTTAAACTCTGTTAGAAATACATAAAAATTTTAATTCAGATAAAACATTGATTAATAATATACTGTTTCAAAATACGTCACCATGATTATCAATGTTTCCTTTTCCAAAAAATCTTGTTCCTCAACCCCCCTCCCTATATTTTTTAACCTATATATACACCTAAATATATTTTTGTTCGTTAGTTTTAATTTGTACCAGAAGATGAAAACATCTGTCGTTTTCGAAACTAGTCACAAATAAAATAAAACTCAATGATTAAAGAAAACACTTCGTTTTTTACCACTTGAGTTTTATTATAGACTGCATGTTTCAGAAGTTAAACCTTCATCATTCAGGTCTGTATAATAACTTTTTTAAGTGTTTTCTTTAATCATTGTAACATGTCTTACCACAAAGTTAATGCCGAAACAATAAATAAAATAAAATAAAACTCATTAAAGTGGTATATTTAAGCGTTTAATTAAAAAAAAAGAGATAACTTTAACACTTTTCAATTTAAAGAAGTGAGATATATTTGTTTTGAATTCGATTCAGGTAGTGGTCCTGTGGCAAGTGTCGCGGAATCTAAGATTCTGGATTCCAGCCTTCTCTGAGACAACTTGATTTCTTATTTTAATAACGAGCCATTTAACTATGCGATTTTTTTAAAAATTAAATCATTTGTGTATGTATACTTACGTATAATAAGAATGCAAATATTTGTCTTAAAATACAATGAATCGTTGTGTATTTTCTCCCGTTTTTACGTGCATAGAGTACAGAGAGATGGTAATTAATATGAAAGTAATGACATTTTTACACGGATTAAGAATTCTGGGTATTTGCAGAGCTTACAGTCTGACATGGGTTAGTTAATTGATCACTTTACGCACGTGTAACATCCACAATTCTGACCATGATTGACAACCACACTACTCAAATTTTGAGAGTCATATACATAAATTATATATGATCAATCTCATGACATTCCTGGAAAATAACGCCTAAGTTGCGAAACCCAGATTTGTTTACAAAAATTTGGACACAAAAAAATTGGGAAAAATTCTAAAAAATCATTATCCGCAGCCAATGGTGCATAGGGTACTGCATCGGATAGAAGCAGTATTTTTTATCGTTAAAAACATGAAGTAAAGATGATCAGTCTTGCGCCTCAGGTACCAGTCCGAGGTGATATTAAATAAATATTGAACAGAAAAATTTCTAATATTTATTTTGACCCCCATGGGAATCGAACCCAGGATCACTAGCATGGTAGCTAAGCGCGTTAATCACTATATGATAGAGGCGAATAGAAAAAAATACATTGGGAAATATAATGATTTTTAAAAGATGAAGGATGAATTCAAACGGGAGTTCTGAGAAAGATCTATTTTTGTGTGTGTCGATTTTCTATTACAAACACACACTTTTGACAGGATAACAGAATGCATATAATAATCCCGTACGATAAATTAGTCGTCATAAACACGAAACATTATTTTAGTTACAGAAAAACCGGTCCCGTCTCACAAAAGACCCTACGCCTTATGAACGCATTAACTGAACATTAATATATTAATTGAGTGAAAATATTTAACTTATTTTTTGTTTATATATATATATATATATATATATATATATATATATATATATATATATATATATATATATATATATATATATATATATATAAATATATAAATTTATAAATATAAATTTTTATTTTATTTTATTATTATAACCCTTATCTGCACCCAATGTTGCATAGGGCACTGCATCGAATTAACACAGTGTTATCTTAATCATTACTTACATGAAGGCAAGGTGATCACTCTTGCGCTTCAGGAACCAGTCCAGGGTAATATTAAATAAATATTACAGTGTAAAATCACTAATATTTATTTTCACCCCCCCCCCTGGGAAACGAACCCGGGACTAAACACGCTGACCATTACACCACGGAGGCGGATAATATATATATATATATATATATATATATATATATATATATATATATATATATATATATATATATATATATATATAAATAAATATATATAAATATATATATATATATATATATATATATATATATATATATATATATATATATATATATATATATATATATATATATATATATATATATATATATATATATATATATATATACATATAA
Source organism: Brachycentrus maculatus (assembly GCF_059751285.1). Classification (NCBI taxonomy): domain Eukaryota; kingdom Metazoa; phylum Arthropoda; class Insecta; order Trichoptera; family Brachycentridae; genus Brachycentrus; species Brachycentrus maculatus. The sequence goes on from NW_028280922.1 coordinate 1,265,195, forward strand.
ATATATATATATATATATATATATATATATATATATATATATATATATATATATATATATATATATATATATATATATATATATATATATATATATATATATATATATATATATATATATATATATATATATATATATATATATATATATATATATATATATATATATATATATATATATATATATATATATATATATATATATATATATATATATATATATATTTATATATATATATATATGATCCTTATATTATTATAAGCGCCCCTGAGATATAGGAGTTCCGAAAATTTCAGTGTGGTTATCAATCATTGGTAGAATGATGATTGCACAGTGTGTAAAGTGTCAACTTAACCAGCCTATGACAGATCATAAGCTCAGTAAATACCCAGAAATCAGCTATATTCTTCTTCATCTATGTCGAGGTGTCGAAAAATAAATGTAAATATTATATTGTCACGTCGTATAAAAAATCGAATAACCTATAAAAAATAGTGCTTTTTGGAAATCAGTTTTTCAATTCACTTAATGCCTACATACAGAGACAATAGATGTTATATAAGGGTTGGATCACTTGCAAGGTGTCTGTTTGAGGGGATTTAGCGTAGTTATGCCTTTAACTAGTGAGCTTTTTATTGCTTGATCGGACGCAGAGCTCGGTATAGATTGAAGCGGCAAGTAAAGTAATACGACCAGTAAGCTTGTCAATGGAAGAAACCCGTTTGAGTGAGCATAGGTTGTTATGCGAGGGGTTGCGGACATCCGTTTTATTTGTACATTTAATATAAGTACATATTACACGTAATTCAGTTAAATGACAAATGTTATTTTTTGACATCTCATCAAAGGTGAAGAAGAATATGGAAGTCTGTGCATTTACGGGGCTAACGACCATCATAGGCTGGTGTAAGTGATCACTTTACACACGTGTAACATTCACCAATTCTACACATTATTGACAACCACACTACTCCAATTTTGGGAGTCGTGAGATTGATCAGATACATATATATGATCAATCTCATGACATTCCTGGAAAATAACGCCAAAGTTGAGAAACCCAGATTTGTGTACAAGAATTTGGACACACTTAAAAATATGTGAAAATTCTAAAAAATGATTATCCGCAGCCAATGGTGCATGGGGTACTGCATCGTATAGAAGCAGTATTATTTTGATCGTTAAATACATGAAGGAAAGATGATCAGCCTTGCGCCTCAGGTACCAGTCTAGGGTGATATTAAATAAATGTTAGTCAGAAAAATATTTATTATAATATTTATTTTGACCCCCATGGGAATCGAACCTAGGATCTTCAGAATGGTAGCTTAACGCGTTAACCACTATACCATAGAGGCGGATATAAAAAATAAATTCAGTGACCAGTTTACACACGTGTATCATTTACCAATTCTACACATTATTGACAACCACACTACTCAAATTCTTGGAAGTTATATACATATTGCTCATTCCTTTCAAGAACGTCATAAATCAAAAAACTTGATTTTTCAGGAGAACGTTTTAAAAGTTTAAAAATATAACATAATTTATTAAAAATAAATATCAAGCCACGTATTGAGCTTTTTACTGTGCAACAGATCTTTTTAGGTAAAACCTGAATGTTTTTTCTCCATTTGAAAAATATTTAGTTTATTTAAAAAATAATTAAACAATACCTTTTCTTCAAATGCAAAAACAACACTTTCTGTCCTGTAACGGATAAATATTAAGTTAAAAATATGCCTCTTTTGCTGGGATATAGTACATTTTCTGGGCATTCCGAAAACATGCACAACTGAAAACTGATTTTTGATTTATGACGTTCTTCAAAGGAGTGAGCGATATATGAATCAATTTTGAAAACATTATTCTTGAACCACTAGAACTTCACTAGAGACATCTATTGGCGAGATGAAGACCTTAAATGATTACTTAAACCAGCCTATGACGGCATATGACCTGTACCTTTCAACTTCTTACTTATCCTACTTCCTTTGCCGTCTTCGCTTTCATCAATTTACAGTTTCATTTATACAAAATGTTGGTGGCATTCGTTCAATTACCAGTCGTATTTAATGCATTTTTATTAATGGGTAGTGAGTGTTTTGGTCCGCGACCCCGCGATCTCGGGAATTGACCTCCCCTGCTGCTTAGAAGAATGTTGTTATTGTTAGGTGTGCAGCATCGGTTCAATATCTTTTTTGTTCCTCTTCTTTCTCCCACAGACACATTCCTACATTTGACGTCCATTATATATTTGAATAAACTCGTTTTTATTTGAATATAATGCTCTAGAAAGCGTCACAGCTTTACGAGACCTTCACACGCCTTACCGGACGCGAGCTTTTACTCGAGTGCTCGGAGCTTGGAACGAAACACAAACGGGTGGGTTGAAAATATCATTATCTTCATTGTCAGTAGTCATACATATTACTACTGGCTATAGCAACGATGAATGATATCGACTGGAAATTAATTACATCCTTTAAATAATGTAAACATCTAACTAATTGATTATTTGAAATATTCTCAATATTATTAATATTTAAAGCATTTACTTTGTGGTTAGTCATTTTTACATTTATATTTTTTAACAAAAACGTTAGTAGCATTAATATTTAACCACTCACCTAGATTTTTATGTCTACCGGTTTCGAGACGTACCCGTCTCTTCGTCAGGACAATCACTACCACAGCATGAAAACAATACTACCCTTCACTACCAAATCACTATTTACACACTTAAAACTACATGGCAGTGAAGAGCAGTATTGTTTGCAAGCAGTGGTAGTGATTGTCCTGACGAAGAGACGGATAATTCTCGAAACCAGTAAACATAAAAATCTCGGTGAGTAGTTAAATACTAATATTACTCACATTTTTGAAAAAAAAAATATAAAATGATTATTTTAAAAATAAAGACTTGTATAATACCACTTATTGAGTTTTATTTCTTTACACATGACAAGTTTCGAAAACTACAGCTGTTTTCGTCGACATCTGATAATTTAAACATTTAAATAATCACCTGTCGATGAAAACAAACTAGTCGTAAGTATTGCAATAAAACTCAATGAGTGAATATTATACTATATACTTATGTGTTTAATTTTTCATAGAATCCACATGTCATTCCACAAAGTTAATGCCGAAGCAATAAATAATATATAAACTAATTAACTATCTAATCATCACGCCGTTTCTCTGTAAGGGTATGCAGAGAGAATAGAACACCACACAAATGTGTCTTTGCAAACAATCTTCGCCTCTTCCATATTCATGCATCTCCTCATACATACCCGCCGATTATTCCGTTTGATTTTACTTTGAAATTTTGTCTTCCCCATAATTTTTGATGATTTTGATGTTTATAATAAGAAGCAGGAAGAGAAAGTCAATGTACGTGATTCCTCTACCTACTAGACAATATATGTAGGTTTATAAAAACACAAACATACCTTTGAATAGATGACCTACAAAAGCTCACAATTAAATTTTGTTCTTTCCTCCCACATACGAAATACCTTCAGTGATAAATTTAAAATGACCCTTTTTAAATATTCCATATCAACGTTACCGTTAGGGATTGATTTTTAATACGAACAAGTCCGCCATACGTCCGCCTAGGTAGTGTAATGGTCAGCACGCTCGGCTACCGTTCTGGAAGTCCCGGGTTCGATTCCCAAGGGGGTCAATTAAATATAAGTGATTTTTTTTCACTCTAATATTTATTCCATATTACCCTGGACTGGTACCTGAAGCGGAGGGCTGATCACCTTTCCTTGAGTAAAAGATCAAGATAACACTGCGTTTGTATGATGCAGTGCCCTATGCACCATTGGGGTGCGGATAAGGATTTGAAATGTTCAAGTCAACGTACGTAAAATACATGTACATTAATAGGTAATAAATATTACAAAAACCTCTGTATTAGAAATAAAATATTGTTGATAATCAACTTAATAAATAATAAATTAATATGTAAATTAACTAACTCACTTACGTAACCATTACGTAGCGCGGTGGACAGAGATCATAGAACGCCACACCACTCTGCATTGAAAATAATCTTCATACATACCCGCCGATTATTCCGACTCCTGACTCGACCGTTTTCATATATTTGATTGGGGCTATATTTTATCGGTCTTTCTCTGTTCCCATTTACAACTGCATTCACCACGTAAATTAATTTCACTTTTTTCGATCATTCGTTCCACATGTCCAAACCATCTCAACAAACCGTTCTTAATTTTATCGACAATGCTTGTCTTACTCTTGTAATTTATTTCCTTTTTCCACCATTCGAATATCTACTATTAATTGAATTTGCGACAAAACGTGACCAATCCTGTGTTCAACCAATATGGTCATTAAATCGCACCAAAACGTAACAATTTCACAATCTAGAAAACTTGATTACTTAAAAACATTTTGACTTCATATATTCATGAGACTTCACATATCGCTCGCTCCTTTCAAGAACGTCATAAATCAAAAAACTTGATTTTTTCAAGAGAACGTTTTTAAAGTTTAAAAATATAATACAATGCATTAAAGTAAATATCAAACCACTTATTGAACTTTTTACTGATCTTTTTAGGTAAAACCTGAAGATTTTTTCTCCATTTGAATAATATTTAGTATATTTAAAAAAATAATTAAACAATACCTTTTCTTGATAATGCAAAAACAACAGGTAAATATTAAGTTTAGAGTATGCATCTTTCACTGGGATATAGTACATTTTTTAGGCATTCCAAAAACATGCATAACTGAAAATTGACGATTTTTGATATTCGACGTTGTTGAAAGGAGTGGCGATATGTAAGATACGTAATACTGTACAATGAACCGCTACACTACTACATATATGGTGTGGTGAAAAAAAAATGCAGGCAAAGATGAAGACAGTCTCACAAGATGTAAAAGTCAAGCTAATGGGCTGACGGTGTATCTTTAAAACACTTTAAAGGGAGAAGAATGAATGTGCGTTATCCCAGACTACCAGGAGACCATGAGAGGTTCTGGATTGGACCTTGCAGAAGATTCAGTTCTTACTAAAATATTTATAACATTTGGGTTATCGCTGGATGCTGCTCTTAAGCAAATGAACTTAAATGTGGATTTGCTAAGGCCAATACGCTTGTACTGCAACTCATACTCACCATTTATTCTATTTCCCTTCAAAACAGGGTGAGTGTAAACTAAATTCACTATAGAAAAACTTAAAATTTTATTAGGTTTTCAGGGCGGTTCGTCTATTATTTTTGGTATTGCATATATTGTTAAAACGTCAACGACAGAAAGGAATGTAAGGCTGAACGAGGAATAATTGAAAAGATTAGAAAGAGCTCTTTGCTATGGACATGTGGAGCGAATGGATAGCGAGAGAATGACTAATAAAATATATGTGGCGAATGTGAGAGGGAAAACAGAACGTAGACGACCGAAAAAGACTTGGCACGATCAGATCAATCAGAACCTAAAATCTGGCGGTGTCAAAAGTCTGCGTAATCGGAGGGCATGTATGACTAGATGTATGGATGTGAAGGAGGCTAGGAGTGTATGTCAGGACAGAAGAGTGTGGCGTTCCATCCTCTCTGCCTACCCCTGCGGGGAAACGGCGTGATGGTAGTAGTAGTAGTAGTAGTAGTCAACAACAATAAAACAGACTTGTTTTACTGGTCAAAGTTTGAATTTTGTACAGGAGTTTGAAATTAATACAGATAGTGCTTGACAGAAGTAATAATGAAAAAATGACATAAATTGCAATAAATTGAGGTATGTACGTATGATAACAAACTATTTTTTTTTAAATCTTACTCCAAGTTCAATGTTAGCAGCTTCTTATACAGCTTTATAGCTTTCAGAAATAGATTTCAGAAATTCTTGGGTGCAAAAAATTTTATTAAAAAATGCTTCCGCTATTCAATTCTATCCATCATTAACAAATTTTTTAAACTCCTAAATGTAAAAATGCCTTATACAATTTGTTTGTGAGATTATCACGTAGCCAGCCTATGAGAGGTGTCCTGTAAATACCCACACTACCATATTCTTTTTCATCTATGTTGAGATGTCAAAAAGTAATATTATAATGGATAAGGTAATGGTTACTGCTCAATTTTAAGCTAAATAGATTATCGTCTACGAACAAAGATGGACAAGGCATTTCAAGAAGGCGAAGAAGTAGTATATCATTTGTCTTTTTCAAAACCCTTATCCGCACCCCAATGGTGAATAGAGCACTGTATCATATAAACGCAGTATCATCTTGATCGTTAACACATGAAAGAAAGGTGGTCAGCCCTCCCCTTCAGGTACCAGTCCAGGGTAATATTAGAATGAAAAAATCATTTATACCTCGAGACCTCCAAAACGGCAGCCGAGTGTGAATATCATTTGTACAAGTTTAAAAAGTCCTATTTGGTATTTTTATATATATATATATATATATATATATATAGAACAGGGTGGCAGTTAGTTTGGAAGGGTCCTGTAGCGTGTACAAATGGTCGTTTATGCCACAATAAGATCCTGGTAGGTTTGCGCGTTCAAGTCTATTAAAGTGGCGGACATTGCACTTACTGTAGGGTATATATCCTTAAGGTAAAGGAGGTGTATCCTCGAGGTATGTATCCGCGAGGCGAAGGACTCGTTTCAGCAGTACAGCGAGAAAAATTCGCATCTTTCTCAAATGTTATAGTAATTTAAGAAACTGCGGAACTTTGGAACAAAAAATTATATCAATAACGGTAAATCTGACATATTTTGAGGTGACGTATTTTGTGCAAGTCCATATTCTTCTTCTTCTTCTTTAGCTAGGACTGTGTCCTGTTACTCTCGGAGCCCGCTCCAGGGAGGTGGAAGACCAGCCGTCTTTCCATCGTTTAGGTGGTCTTCCTGGGGGTCTGTTACCTCTTATGCTGCTGTCTGCTGCTATTCTCACCACTCGATCTAAACTTGTCGTTCTTACATGATTTTTCCAGAAAAGTCTCTTCCCCATCGCATAACATCGCAGATTCTTCTTATTTCAGATTTTTTTACTCTGTCGCGAAGTGTTAGGCCTGCAATGGATCGTAGAGTCTTCATTTCGGTGGTTCTAGAAGGCTTTTCATTCTCGTAGGATCAGCTATGTCATAATTACATCACACATTAAAAAAATTCCACTGTTTACCATATCATACATTTAAAAACATGTTTTCAAATGTTTTTTTCGTTGATTGTTTTTGTTTTTTATTTGAAATTTTTAAATGTAATTCTACTGCTGACTGAATAAGAAACACGGAAATTGAGAAAATGTGTAGTATGGAGTATATTGTCAGATGGTGAAGACGGCTAAGACGATTCTGGAATGCCCATGTCAATATAATACGAGAAAATAGAAAAACGGCCCGAATTGCCGAATCTTCAAGAGAACCCAGAAGGAAGAAGACCACCTGGAAGACCTCCAAAGCGATGGTGTGACAGCTGCCAGTCCGCGTCACAAGAAACGGATAACGGAACATATATAATAAGAAATAATCCAGGGATCTATAAGAAAGAAGAAGAAATAAACTAACTAACTAACCAGCACGCCACTTCCCCGCAGGGTTACGCAGAGAGAATAGAACGCCATACTACCCTATTTTTGCAAACATTATTCGCCTCTTCCACATTCACGCATGTCCTCCTACATACCCAGCGATTATTTCGACTCCTGACCCGGAATTTGACAAACCTGATTTTTCCAAGTTTTCCTCGGTCTTCCTCTGCTTCTTTTTCCAACTACATCCGCCTCATAATTTTGTTTAACCGTTCTTTCCTCACGCATGCGTTCCACATGTCCGAACCATCGCAACACACCAATAATATTTAATATAAAATATTTGATATTGTACATTGGTTATGTATTGTTCATACCATACAATATGATGAACAAAATAAATAAATAATTTGTTCTATTTCGCTCTTTGTTGGGTTCATGGTACTTAAATGCTGCATTATAAATCTGTCTCTTTCTCGCACGCTCAAGCGAACCTCAGGTGAGGGAGACAGGAGATATACTATCATCTCCCGTACATCTGTATACTTATGCATCGAATGCAGAATGCAAATGGATATTCGGTATGCTAAACGTACGATAAACCGACTCCGAAGACCTGCGAAATCCGCGTCTAATCCAAGATTACTAAAGGCACATATTTGCTTGCTTTTGATACAGTACTTGTTCGCACGGTCTTGATTTGTGTAAAATGCAATAGCTGGAGCCTCCGTTCTATGGTCCTCAAACTGTTAAAGTTTTTTTACATATTTGCAAGTACCTTAGTTTAAGTTTAACGTAAAATAATTTGATTAAAACGACAGTTTAAGATTAAAAAGACCGAGATTGTACCAATGAAAAACTGGTATTAAAAGTTTGAAAATGCCATTGATTTTAGATTGAAAAACTTAATTCATAAATTGAAAAGTCGTGGCAAAGATCGTTATATATTTACCTAGATACCTACCTTGTTATTACGACAGAGGTACATACTCACACACACATAAATAAATAGTCATTCATACATGTACATACACACATGATTGAACTGATTTGTGGGAATAACTTTAATGAAAAAACTTTGTTTTTATTGTTACATTTTTTCTCCTACCAGTTTCGACAAGAAACTTGTCATCATCAGGGTTAAACTTGTACATGTATGACTAATTTCTCCCCTTTTTCGTAAAAACATTTTCGTAACCTAACGAAAATATTTTTAAGGCAAGAGTATACGAGATAAAATAAAGAACGTCAGGATAAGAGAAATATGCGAGATCGGAGATGTCGTTAGGTGGGGAAGGCAACAATGAAGAAGATAATAGAACCATCCAGACCCTCACATTGCACTGCACTGCCAACCAAAGTTAGACGACTCCCAGGCAGACCACCAAAGAGACGGATTGACAGCTGGAAATCGATACCGCAAGAGGCTATTCCATATCAAATACAGGACCCAAGGCCTTCACAAAGAAGAAGAAGATATTTAAATAATTATATAAATACAATACATACTGCATAAATAGCATTTTGTGACGTCTTTGATCGAAGTTCAAAAAAATTCTTAGCTTCATAGATTTTTCACCATATTTTTTTTGCACATGACTGTATCAAAACATTTACAACAGTTTTCTTGAATTTAACGATAGTTTATTTTGTAAAAAATACCAAAAAAGGGATAAAGAAGGTGCTACAGTGAAAAATAGTTGAGAATCAATTCATGGTGCTAGCTAGCTACCTGCTTTGTTATGGTAATGTACGCTGATACGAACAGTGATTCCAGTACAGCCCTAACCTAAACACACTTACCATTATTAAATCGCCGGCATAAAGCCATATTTTCTAACTCAATTTTTAATGTTTCTGGAATGATAAAGAACAATTATTCAGAAATTAATAAAACCATGATAATAACATATTACAATCACACGTTTTTTATAAAACATTTGAATTATATTGTACATATTTTCTATTAACATCTCAACCTAAGCGTTGACTGTAACTTATGAGAAAGTGTCCCTATTTTGGGTGAAACAGCTCCTCGACGTTCTGTACTCCTGTTCACTCGTATACAGATCGTAGTCATACAGGAGAAAGTGACCAAGTGCATTGTTTTACAAAAACGTGATCAATGACTATTTGATATCTCACTAGCTTAATGTTGCCCTGAAAAAATCCCAAAGGATATATTGAAATGTTAAAAATGACTAAATGCTTCGATGTTTATTTTTTTTCCAAGAAAAAGTGACTTAAATGGCCCTCCTGAACATTTTACGTTTTATTAGTTGGTCACTTTCTCATGTACGACTACGATATTGTTTATTCAAATTAGTTCGTATTATATTCATTTATTTATATGTTGAGATTACATTGTAAACGTATCTCACATCTAGAGGAAGACCAGAGAATTCATGGATGCTGCACAAAGATAAAATGATTAGAAGTCATGGCTTAGGTGACGTTGCCTAAGATAGAAGGACCTACGATCTGAGGGCAAGGAGAGCTGACCTCAACAGTCTACAAAGACAATATGGATGACATTAGTGGTACAGCTCGTGTAGTGGAAAATATCTCAAATAAGAAAAATCGCTCAAATAACTTTTGGAGTGAATTCAGCATTCTTGAAGATAAAGTTGGCCAAATTCAAAGTATGGTGAGTAGATAAAGAATTTTAACGTGACTGGACTATGAGTCTCTCTCTCTCTCTCTTTCTATATATATATATATATATATATATATATATATATATATATATATATATATATATATATATATATATATATATATATATATATATATATATATATATATATATATATATATATATATATATATATATATATATATATATATATATATATATATATATATATATATATATATATATATATATATATATATACAGCTTTCATTTGTTTTTGCAGATTCACGACTTTGATATTTGACTAACTGGCATGAAAAATATATCATAAAGTAATCATATGTGGTAAAAAGAAGAATCGAACCTTGGACCTCAAATCCAAAGTCCGCTGCACTATTCGTGGACCACAATCCGCCTCGAATAGTCACAGTCCCACCCATACGCGAGCAAAGTCCAGCGTCCAACCTTTCCATAAAGCTCCGTAGAAAACACACGATTTGATTTATCTGTTGTTCAACACACGTCGGGTCGCCTTGGTATCAATAAAATATTTGGCCTTGGCGGATGTCGAACCCGTTACCTCTGTCTCTGAGCAAGTACCTTCTGGGAACGACTGAGCCGCGACGATACGAATACCTAGAAGTGCTATTACCTCCCAAACCATTATAATTCCATCAGAATAGGGTTGCCGCAATGAACACGCAAGAAACTTTGTGATACTAAATATTTAAAAAAAAATATTCAAAACATTATGATAAACCCAGATTTGTGAACAAATATGTGAACATACTCAAAATTTTGTGAATAAAAATAACTGGTTAAATAATAAACTGAATAAAAAAAAATTATTCAAGTTTTCAGGCGTTTCGTAATATATAAAAAAAAAACTCGTTTCAGATCTTGCATACATCAAAATAAAAGGTTTCTGCCAAATAATTTTATAACTAACAAAGATGGCTGTCGTGAACTCATTAGTAAAGTGTCATGAGATTAATTATATATCTAGGAGTTCCAAAAATTTATAAAATATTCACGATGCAGGGAGCATCTCGATTTGAGTTCAGAAGGATATCTTATTTTTATTTATTTATTTATTCACTTCATCATTTACATAATTCTTCTTCTTAAACCCTTATCCACACCCGATGGTGCATAGGGCACTGCATCATATAAACACAGTGTTATCTTGATCGTTAGCATATGAAGGAAAGGTGATCAGTCCTCCGCTTCAAATGCATAATTACAAATCACAAACCACAAAAAGTACTTGGAAAGTTTAAAAAAAAGCTCATAGAATATTTTTTTTAATCTGTCTCTCAGGATTGAAATAATTAACAACGTTTTGAGTGTGTACAATTACTCGTTCACAAATCTGGATTATCTCCAATTTTAGTAGAATTGGTGTAGTGTGGTTGTCAATATGGGTAGAATTGGTGAATGTTACACGTGTGTAAAGTGATCATTTAAACCAGCTTATGACAGTCGTAACCCCCGTAAATGCCCAGATGTCCATATTCTTCTTCATCTTTGTTGAGATGTAAAAAATAATTTTAAATGTTTACTTTTCTAGCCTCATATTTTTGTGTTTCTGGAAAAAAAATTCAGGAAATTTTTGGCAGCCCTGTTTGGTCCGCGAGTAAATATCAAACAAATAAGAGTGAGAGAGATCTTAACACGACCTCAATTATCGGCTTCAGTTCTGTCGGTCCACGGTCCACCGAGATCAAAGGATGCTGCGCGATCACATCTCCCGAGATCGGATTCATTATGGACGTCTGGACCGACCAGCTCCTAGCCGCAGTCACTATAGGTATCTACCATCTACCTAACATGTTCCCGACAGCAGCTATGGGGGAAATATAAATTTATCGACGAATCTTCAATTCCAGGCAAAAAAATATTTTTATTTGTTCAACAGATATTTTAAAAATATATTTGCTCAAATTTATATAATCTTGATACAGAGGGAGGTCACAATAGACCTAATATGGTCGCAGTGACATAAGGGATGCAAGATACCTTGGCCTCAAAGAAAAGGAACAAACCCAGTATGTGTGAATAAAATATTGTCTTCTTCTTCCTCTCCTTAGTGTAGGCTTTGTGCCCTATTTTTAAGAAGGATAAGCCTCCTGTGATGTCAATTTTCAGTTGTCAATACATCTCTTTGGTGCTCTGTCTGGGAGTCGTCTATGGGAGTCTGGATGGTTCCATTCTCCTCACATGCGCATACCATCTCCTTTGTTGCCTTCCCCACCTAACGACATCTTTGATCTCGCATATTTCCCTTATCCTGGTGTTCCTTATTCTATCTTGCCAGATATGATTCTTAGAGTCTTCAATTCTGCCAGTCTTAGCGGTTTTTTATATTTTTTATTTATATTTTCAAAAATAATGTGTGTTGTCATTTAATAACATATTATCCTTCTTATAGTCCTTCTTCACCTATCTGGGTTACTCTACTTAGGAGTTATTTTTACATTTTTATATCTCAATATAGACGAAGAAGGATATGGAAGTCCTGAAAATGTCTAGACTTTCATATTCTTCTTGAATATATTACATTAAAATAATCCGAACGTATAGCATTCCTACTCCAATTGTTTCATCTTATAATAAGGCTAAAAGCAATATTTTATGATAATTTAAACGTCTTTTATAATTACCATCGCTTTGTTAAAATTTCTGGGAGAAAAAAATACAAGTATAAAGAAGGAAGGAAGTGTAAGTATTTACAGGGCCCATGACCCCTCACAGGTTGGTTTGAATGATCACTTTGTACATGTGTAACATCCACCATTCTACCCATGATTGACAACCACACTACCTACTGAATTTTTCAGAACTCTTCTTTTATCTTCCAAAATGTCTGCTACATTTTCTGGATATCGCCAAAATATCAGTTTGGATTGTGTAATATTTTTTCCATATTACCCGAAATAATAAGGATTTGGCTGTAATTGAATTGACAATAATTATTTAATCAACTACACATATGGTGCAAGTGAATTGCGCAACGTCAGACAAACAGATGTACAGTTGCGCAATGGAAAGAGTTGACAGATTGTCACTCATCCGTGGGTTTAGTGAAAGTACCCTGAAATTACGTAATCAATCGCATTATAACGTTTTACAATAATTTCAGTGAAATATGCAATTTTTGGTAAATCCAGATTGATTCGACTGGTTCGAAGACTGTCCCTTTTTCTTTACGAGATCTAGTCTTGTTGGTTGCACTTTAAGGTATTTTTACCACATTGTATTTTAAGTTGAAGTTGCATTTTAAGGTATTTTTACCATGTCTGAAATGTAACCTATGATTTAAATCTTCGGTTAGATATTTAGATATTTTACCTCGTTTTAATTTAAGTTGTAGGTTGCATATTTAAATATTTTTACCACGAATTAACTGTAGCCTTAGACTTTAAGTCTTAGGTTACATATTTAGATATTTTACTGCGTTGTAATTGATATTTTTGGCTGCATGTTAGGGTATTTTTTACCACGTTATAACACATATTTAGGTATTTTTACTTTGTTGTATTTTAAGTCAAAGGTCTCATTTTCAGGTATTTTACTTCGTTGTATTTGTAATTCATGTTGATGATGTGGCCCATACATTTTATGTGTTTGAAATTTAAAACAACAAATTTTGTAGTTTAAATCAGTAACTTTTTCGTACTTTTATGCAGTTATTATTTTTATTAAAAAAATCCATTAAATGCATTTGTAGAATCTGAATCATAAAGTGAAAAAAAATTATACTTAAAATATACAAATATTATTTTTAAAATGTAATGAGAAGCAAGATCTGGGGCGCCCACTTAGATTTTTAGTTTTATTAAAGCAATTCAGTATTTTCTCAAAAGTTTGAAAATAATTAATTGCCAAATTTTGTAGGCTTCCCGTTATTCGTTAGCCGTGTCCATAATTTTGATTTATACATACTTACGGAATGTAATCCATGTGTAAGTGTATTTAACACATTTGTATGTGTATTATAATGTTACGCATATTTGTATATATTATGATCAAAGCATCCGTAGGCTGTGTGCTGATGACGTAAGAGCGAGAGGGACAGAGCTTGGCAGGAGTCAGCGACCCTGCATAGGAAACATTCACGTGACATAACGGGTGCGAGGGAGACGGACAATACGGAATAATCCCATACCTCCGTCACCAAAGCTCGGGTAAGGAAACGAGTCTAGATTACACTTTCGAAACGGGTCCACAGCATTTGTAAATTGTAATTTGTAAATTGTAATTTGTAAATTGTGAATTGTAAATTGTGAATTGTTGTAAATTGTGAATTGTAAATTGTAAATTTCAAATTGTAAATTGTAAATTGTAAATTGTAAATTGTAAATTGTAAATTGTAAATTGTAAATTGTAAATTGTAAATTGTAAATTGTAAATTGTAAATTGTAAATTGTAAATTGTAAATTGTAAATTGTAAATTGTAAATTGTAAATTGTAAATTGTAAATTGTAAATTGTCAATTAGTTTGTATAATATCACAATAACCTCTCTTCGGTGAAGTAGGGATTTCTATTTTACTAAATTATATACGTGCATTTAAATATGCATTCTTCTTTTAACCCATATCCGCACCCTATGGTGCATTGGGCACTACGTTGTATTGACCCAGTGTTATCTTGATCGTTACTTACATGAAGGCAAGGTGATCACTCCTGCGCTTCAAGAACCAGTCTAGAGATATCAAATAAATATTAAAGTGTAAAATCACTTATATTTGTGTTCATCCCCTCCTTGGAATCGAATCCGGGATCTCCATCACGCTTACCATTACACTGCGGAGGCGGACAAATCTATGTGTATTATAATTATTAATTTGTAACTTCTGTTTCAAATTTATTTTTAAAAAGTTGTACATTTTAAATTACAAAAAAAATACTTGAAACTGTTGAAAATGTGTTAAGCATAGTTTCACATAAGAGTTTATTGGAAGAGCCGAGTACATTCGGTGCATTCCAGTGCAGGTTTGGTACATTACACGCGAGAAAATTCAATTACAGTCTCTAAATCCAGACAGCCTAGCAATAAGGTAAAATTATTAGGACCATGTTTTGATGCTGGTCAAGTAATCGTTTTGCCTTTTTGACAAGGTTGCAAATATTCTCATTTGGCGAAAGCTGTTCAGTGAGGTGAATATTTGAAGGTGACCAGGAGAAAAGAAAGTGAGTGGAAAATTGTGGAAAAGGGTAAAAAGGCAGGAAAATTATGTTACGTCGCTGCTTCTTCCCATACGTTTAAAAAGTGCCTTTCGTACAACATACTGTATTCTAATTTATATTGTAGTTAGGTATGATATAATAGTAGAACGATAGTGCTTTATAGGTATTTTATTTTAAATGAATTTAAATTTACTTATAAATATTAGAAAAATAAAAGATACTATTTAAGCATTTACTGGAATAATAATAATAACCATATCCGCTCCCTAGGTGGAGCATATGGAGTCCACAAACTGTCTCCAGGCTTTTCTGTCGGCTGCCAGCTCCCTTGCATCCTCCCAAGTCAGATCCGCGTCGCGAAGTTCTGACGAGAACTGCCGACGAATTGTCAGCAATGGTCGTCCTGGGCGGCGCGAATCTGATGCCTTGTAAAAGAGGCAAGCTTGATTAAGGCTCTCAGGAGGCATGCGGAGTACGTGGCCAAGCCAACTGAATCGCCTTTTTTTGACGACAGTTGTGACCAAGATTTGCTGCGTCCTACGCCTTATCTCTTCATTCCTCACAAAGTCCACCGCACGCCTAAGATTCTCCGCAAACACCTGTTCTCAAAGCTTAGTACACGGCTGCTTTGGGCCCTTGTAAGGTGCCATGTTTCACAGCCGTATAAGAGAACAGGAGCAATGCAGGCATTGTATAGGCGGCATTTGGTTTTCACCGAGTATAAATCCGATCTCCAGACAGCCTTCATACTGTTGAATGCGGACCCAGCGAGTCCTAATCGCACTCCCAGTTCCTTTTGAAGGCTGCCATTTTCAGTCGCGTACACTCCCAAGTACTTGAAACTCTCGACCCTTTGGATGCGCTGGTTACTCAACGTCAAGGGTTGTTGGGCATCTAGGCATGAGCTGTTGCACAACACATGGGTTTTTGCAACATTTATTGTGAGCCCCATGTGCGTAGAGTACCTATTTACCCTGTCGACGATCAATTGAAGACCCTCGACGGAGTCATCAATTAAAACAGCATCATCTGCGTACTCTAGGTCGCAGAGTTTCCGGGAGGGGGAGATGGATATACCTCGGTCAGATGGTAATGACTTTCGAAGAATGAAATCCATGAGGATGATGAAGAGAAACGGTGCAAGGACGCAGCCTTGTCTGACTCCGGTAGAGACCCCAAACCAATCCGTGACAACATCGTCAACTCTCATTCGGCATTCACTATTGAGGTGAAGGGACTTAATTAGCTCCACTAATTTCGCAGGCACCCCGTAAGCTTCCAGTACTTTCCAGAGTGTGGGCCTGTGCGGACTATCAAACGCTTTCTCATAGTCTACAAAACACATCGCCAGAGAACTGTTAAATTCCTGGCTCTGCTGTAGAATGTGGCGAATATTATGGATTTGATCCGCACAGGACCTGCCAGGCAGAAACCCTGCCTGGTTTTCTCTGAGCACCTGCATAATGGGGGCTCGGATTCTCTGCAAGATTACGTGGGCAAGCACCTTCCCAGGTACGCTGAGTAGCGTAATGCCGCGGTAGTTGTCACAGTTGAGTGGATCACCCTTCTTATGTAACACGGTAATCTCCCCATTTACCCAGTCTCTAGGGCATCGCTCTTCTTCCCACACACTGGACATTAATTGGTGTAAAGGGCCAATAATGCCAGTAACGCTGCATTTCAAGAATTCCGGGTGGATACCATCAACACCAGGGGCAGTCCCATTTTTCAATTTCGACACGGCAGCTATAATTTCTGCCTGTGTCGGTGGACCATCAGGTATGGCGACCGCCCGCGGAATGCTTGACGCAGCCTCCGTGGGAATATCGAGGATGATTGGAGGAGGAGGGCGATTCAAGACCCTGTGGAAATGATCACGCCATATTTCCTTTATACGATCCGCGTCAGATTCGGTAACTCCATTTGTGTTTTTCACAGCTCCAGGGGTTACCGAATTCTTTCCGCAGATCTTCCTTGTTATTTGGAATAATTTCCGCGTGTCATTTCCTTGGGCAGCATGTTCCGCCGTTACAATAAGAGAATCGAGATGACGGCGCTTATCGAGTCTGCATAATCGTTTGACTATACGATCTTGGCGCCTGTAGTCATCTCTGAGGGTGTCCAGTTGGTAGGGGTCACTTTCACTGTCCCTCAGTGCTTTTAAGTGAGCGCGCTCATCTTTCCCCAGGTCTCATCTGACATCCAATGGGGTCTTTCTCCTATCCTGGGGCCAAGAACCTCATTGGCGGAAGAGTTGAGAGCCGATTTGAGGCTAGCCCACTGTGCCTCAATCGAGTCAACATTAATGGGCTGAGGATCGGTGTCTTGCTGGACACGTTGTCCGACCGTTTCCTCGAATCTCAATCTTATTTCGGCACTCTTCAACTTGTCTAAGTTGATTCTCTTCCGCCGAGGACATCTCGGCAGACGTTTGAGCTGCAGACAGATTCTTCCGACGAGTAACTCGTGATCACTATGAATGTCGGCCCCTCTGTAGGACCTGACATCGAGGAGCTCTCGTCGGTTAGCACGTCCATAGAGGATGTGATCTATCTGCGCTCTTGTTCGTCCGTCAGGGGAGGTCCAGGTGTACTTATGGATGGACTTATGGGGAAATAGCGTACCGCCAATGACAAGGTCGTTAATACTAGCGAACTCGACCAGTCTTTCTCCATTGCCATTGGCTTGCCCATAGCCGTGCCTTCCCATCACCGTTGGGGCAAGTGATGGGTCTGTTCCGACTCTCGCGTTAAAATCTCCCAATACTACCACGCGGGTTCTTCTTGGGAGAGAGGCGATGACCGCATGGAGAGAGTCGTAGAAGGCATCTTTTGTTTGGGCATCTGCAATTTCGGTAGGCGCGTAGCACTGTAGGACAGTGACAGAACTATCGGCCGTTTGGAGGGTGACGCGTATAAGCCTTTCAGAAATTGGTTCCCAACTAAGCAAGCACTTTGCTGCTCTTTCTGAAAGGAGAATTGCCACCCCTTGACGGTGATATCGTTCTTGGCCGGAGTGCAGACACATGTGACTATCCAACAACCTCTTTCCAGATCCTTTCCATCGCGACTCGCTCAGTCCTAGGATATCTAACTTGTAGTCATCCATGATACGAGTCGCGTGAATATCTTTTCCGTGGACCTGCATTGTCCGCACATTGTACGTTCCAATGCGGAAAGATGAATTGTTGGATAGGAGCCGTTTAGTGAGCGCAGTCCTAATACCACAGCCGGGTCGGGGGGTGCCAGAGAAGCCGGTGTCCGAGGCATTTCGTGGACTTATCGTAATCAAAGGGTTTAGGGAGGCAGAGTGATTGGCCCTGCGCTCCCGAGGCCTGAGGTCCGAGGACCCCTCAACAGGTCGGCTCAACCTTGTTTCCCATAAAAAATACTTACTGGAATAAAAAATAAATAAATCTAAGGGCAGGACAAATGTTTTTGCCTCCTTATATAATAATTAATGATCAAATTTACACCCCCTAAATTCAATGCAGAGTACCTGAATTCAACGTTTATACGTATGTATATGGGTGTTGCTTTAAATAAATTAGCAAATTTTATGTAAAAAAATATTATTATACTTGTATGTATATCTGATAAGTTTAAAAATGTGGAATGTTAAGCTTAGTAAGTTGTTATATAGGGTCATATGTTCAATATGCTATGTGTCTTGTTTTGCTAGTTTTTACACAAGTACATTATTTCTGATTATTCATTTGAGATTTTATACATTTTGTATTTTTTTATAATACAATTTGTCAGTTTTTGTTTTATTTTGCTACTTAGTTTCATGTTTTTTTGTTGTTGTTGTTAAAAACATTATTTAATTTTTATTAAGATTATCATATATTAATTATCTCGAGATATTATTTTATATAAATATAATAAGTGGATACTGCCTACCCTAAAATAGTTATTTACCTATACTTAGTAAGGAAAGATAGTATCTAATAGTATATGTTTGCTTATATTTTTTTATTTAATTTTACATTATTTTTTTGACATCTCAACATAGAAAAAGTGGAAGTCAAGTCAAAATGGAAGGAAGTAAAATATTTACAGGACTTATGAGCTAGGTCATAAGCCCTGTAAATCAAGGGTGGCCAACCCGCGGCCCGCGGGCCGCATGGTGTCTGCTAGCGGCCCGCGGAGAAAATCACACATTTTTTCCTTTAGTGTACTCAATACCACCCAAAGAACATTCCATCGTGCGTAGCATATATGGGAGTATTTCACTAACGTGACAATTTCAAGACCCATAATAGCGTCAAGTAGTAAAGACGTTGGACTAAAGAAAAAAAAGAGTATCAGAATAACGAAGAAATTTTTAAGACAGATTGAGTGTAAACTTTTTAAAAGAAAGCCAATATGCCTGATATGCAATGATTCCGTTTCTATCTTGAAATAGTATAACATTAAACGGCATTACGAGGCTAAAAATGCAACTAAGTTTGAAAAGTACCTAATAAATATGTTTGTAATATACCAGTATATGTATATATATATACATAAGTATCTTGTTTGCTTTAAAAAATAAAATAAATTTTGTTTTACGGCCCGGTCTCATCTCTCACTTCTAAAATATCTATTTGTAATTTATAAATATCTATTTCTAATTAAAACTAGCCTCATTTCTAAAATCTGGCCCGGCTACTGAAAATGTTGGCCTTCCATGCTGTAAATACTCAGATATTCATATTCTTCTTCATCTATATGTAAAAAAAGTAGAAATAACTAAATATTTGGACACACTCGAAATGTTGTGAAATTGATTTCTTTTTTCGTTGTCATATCATAAATGTCGATTTTCGGCATTGAAATAAAAAGGGTTCCTTAATTGTCACTGTATGGATGTCTTTCCATGTTGAGTAAGGAAATATAAAATAAACAATTGAATGGAGTATATACTAGGAGACTTAAAGGTTTAAAGGACTGAGAAGTTGGAAGAGAACGCATAAGAATGTCGGGTTCTGATAACGAGATGTGATAGGAAGAAACCTGGTCTTACGTTACCATGGGAATGGTAAAGTGAAACATCCTGCACCCTATGTCCTCGGAGAATCGATTATATATGATATCACTTTCAATAGATTCTCATTTTTGTAACCATCAATACAGTCACACCAATTTTTATTTTAAATAATTGTCATACATCAACGATTTGATTTATTTAACAAAAAAAGTTTTAAATATTTTTTAAAACTTTTTTAAATGTATATATATATATATATATATATATATATATATATATATATATATATATATATATATATATATATATATATATATATATATATATATATATATATATATATATATATATATATATATATATATATATATATATATATATATATATATATATATATATATATATATATATATATATATATATATATATATATATATATATATATATATATATATATATATATATATATATATATATATATATATATATATATATATATATATATATATATATATATATATATATATATATATATATATAAATGAAGAATTTCAATTTTCAATTTTCGAAGGAATGCTGAAACATAGTAGAATAAAAAAAATCAGTATGTATTTGATTTAATTTCAGTTTAATTTAATTGAACGCCAAATCTATAAATATAAAAAGATGTATGATAATACAACGTTGCGACGCCACAGAGATGATGTGGGTAAAAAAAAAATTATATATTATCATCCCCCAGGGAATCGAACTCAGAACCTCGCGTATGCAGGAAAACGTGCAAGAAACGACACTAGTTATGAATAATCGGTAGTAAAGCACCCCTTTATAGATTATTCACCCGCTAGTACGAGTATATTGTGAGTAAGAATGTGTCATTGATTTTCTATTGAGGGATGAAAATGAGTCATAATCGATACCCATTTTGGGGAGATTTATATGAATTGAATATTGTTTCAAGCCCTATGAAAAAAGCTGCATTTTTTCGTCTCTGATCAATCAAATCAACATTAAATCGTAACCGTTCCTAGCCTCCTGACTTATTTTGACTTAAGTATTCGTATACATAAAACTATGAAAAGCAAACGTCCGTGGTAGAATTCGCATCTTGTTAAGGTTAAATTTTCATGGTAAACCCTGTTAATTTGGCAGATTTTGTGCCTGATTGAAGATCTGTTTAAAATGTTGTAAAAATCCACGATTATTTGTAAATGTTTATCTTCTACATCTTCTTCTTCTTGGTGCAGGCTTTGTGGCCTGTTTTAAAGAGGGATTAGCCTCCTGCGATGTCGATTCCTAGCAGTCAATCCATCGCTTTCGAGGTCTGCTCAGGAGTAGTCTGCCTTCGGGTTGGCCTTGGAGTTTAGATGATTTCATTCTTCTCAACATACCATTGAGTTCTTCAATATTGCCTTACCACATTTATCTTCGATCTTGCATATTTCTCTTATCCTGATGTTCCTTGTTTTATCTCGTAGACTCCTGCAAGATATGTTTCTTAGAGTCTTCCTTTCTGACACTCTTAGCGCGTGTTTTGTTGCTTCAGCGTCCGCTCTGCTTTCGATCCCATATGTCATGATGGGTCGCACACAGGTTTTGTATATTTTGATTTCGCTGCCGATCTTCATGCCAGGGTTTTACCATAAAGATTTCTGGCATCCTGAGATGGCTACAGCCTTGTTTACTTGCCCCACAACTTCCCATCGCAGATCCGTTTGACCACACAGGTTCACACCCAGATATTTGAACTTTTCCACCTGTTCTACTAAGACGCCATCCACAGTCACGCTACATCCCACTAGGATCCGAAAGAACATCATGCTTTTAGTTGTTGTAGCTGATATAGTCAAGTATGTATTAGATTTTCATAAACATATTTATAATATATATTTGCAGTGATTAGTCCTCACTGGAACTGTTGAATAAATTATTTACTAGTTTCTTATCTGTCAAAAGATAAGCATTCATTGATGATCCAAGTGCAATTATGGTCACCCCATTTCCCTATATTCATCATTCTTTATTCTACATAATTCGATCATAAACCCCTCAAACAGTGACGTTGGGGTTGGCAAATTCAGAAAAATGGCTAAATTTGTGAGGGTTACTTTGATATACAATATATTGTGACGTCATTTGAGATATAGGCGATTATTGGATTAGAAAAATTGTTTTAAAAATAAGTCAATTCTTATTTCGTGTATAAAATGATAAGTTAAACTAACTTACGACAGGTCGTAAGCACTATAAATTATTTCCTATAAACCTAGACTGCTATATTCTAAAAGCTTTCTCAATACAACAAAGATGCCTCTGTGAACTTATATGTACAGAGTCACTAGATAACTGATATATGTAGGAGTTCCAAAACTTTGAGTAGTGTGATTGTCAATTATGGGTAGAATGGTGAATTTTGCACGTGCGTGAAGTGATCATTTGACTAAGCTATCACAGGTTATAAGCCCTGTATATTTCCGACCTCCACACTCTTCTTCATTTATGTTGAAATGTCAACAACAACAAAAAAATTGTTAAAACTTGATTATAAATTATAATGTGTATCGACACCTAACTAAATAAGTACAAACCAAGATTAATTGTTTTATTTGCTGTGGTAAAATTTTGAAATTTTTGAACTTATTTCTAAGATTGGCATAAAAACTAAAGCAACATAATTATTATTATTACCAGTTTTTTACAATTGTTTTAATATGACGATTGAAAAAAAATTAAGGGGGAATATCATTCACTAGAACATATCGCTCACTCCTTTCAACAACGTCATATTTAAAAATAAACTAAATTTTTCAGGAGATCGTTTTTAATGTTTAAAAATATAATAAAATGTATTATAAATAAATATCAAGACACTTATTGAACTTTTTACTGTGCAACAGATCTTTTTCGGTAAAACCTGAATGTTTTTTTTCCATTTGAAAAATATTTAGTATATTTTAAAAAATAATTAAGCAATACTTTTTCTTCAAAATGCAAAAAAAAACACTCTCTGCCCTGTAGCGGGTAAATATTAAGCCAAAAATATGCCACTTTTGCTGAGATATATTTAGTACATTTTCTGGGCATTCCGAAAACATGCACAACTGAAAATTGATGATTTTTGATGAATGACGTTGTTGGAAGGAGTGAGCGATATGTTAATAATAATTGAAATAGATTTTACTTTATTGGTTTCCAAAACGTAAAATTGGCCATGAAACCTTTGCACGGGCAGTTTATTTACAATATTTTTTATTGGCACTAGATGTATCAAAAAAGTTTTATAAATATTACAAATTTGTTGAACTCGATATTTGAATGGGCATTCCTAGTTTTTTCTAGGTAACGTTAATAATTTCTCAGTTAATTATGTGAAGAAAGTTGTATGATTTCCTGAATTTGAATATGATATCTTGGCTTTTTAAAATTGAATATAAAAACAACAAAGAACAGAGCGTTTATATCAAGTAATAAACAAAAATATTGATACAAGTATAGTTCATTAGCTGTTAAGCTTTCTTTGAAAGTTTTATGTAGCAATTTCTTTCGACTGATTAATCGTATTAGGTTTTAAGTAAACCAACTTGATGATTTATGTTTGATATCACGAAAATTTATTGTTATTGAAAGTAAGTAAGCTTTTTATATAATGCATATTTATTATTATTTTATTATTGTTACAAAATGGATAACACTTTAATTTATTAACTAAACATTTCTTTACATAATATCTTATTCAAGATATGGTGTGCCTCTCTAAAAAGAGACTAAGATCTTGAATTTTTAAAGAGACGATCAATTAACTAAATTTTATTTAATTTCCGTTTTTTAATTTGTTTTTATTAATTTAGATACTTTATAAAGAGCAAATTTAGGTTAAATACTACCTCATGGGCGCTTTGCCGAGATAAAATTATTGTTTGCATGTGTGTTGGCAGCGAATTCGTTGTGTATCGGTTTTCGTCAACACGTTACATTACAGGAAGTTAGATCTCTATTTTTGCCAATAGATAATAGTGCGATCGCGTAGTTAAATTAATAGATGTTTCATTACGGCAATCACACGGACAAGTGAAAACTGTAATGAGGCTGCCAAGTTGGCGATACTGACAATATGCTGTTTTCCTTGCGCTTTTTCTTGGCTAGTGTAAAAGGTTATGGATCTTTAGCACATATTTGAGGGCCTGGGGATCAAAATATTAAAAAGAAGAATTATAAATGACAAATTAAATATTAAGTAATAAGCTTTATTCCAAAGTAAAAAATACGTTATAAAACCATTTTAAACGACTTAAAAGCGAAATTTACTTAAAAGAAACATTGATCACATATTTTTACAAATTTGTTGAGAATTTTCGTGAATATCTCAGATACTCCTTCACTAAAATATTTTAAATATCCTTAATTTTTTTGTGATGTTTTTACAGATGAAAAAAAAATATCGGGAAATAATCACCAAGAACTAATAATATATCAAGTAATATGTAAGTTTGTAACGAAAACACCATTAATATTTAAATTGTTAAACTAAAGCCTCTCTGAATTTGAATCACTTTTAGATAAATATTAATATGTAATATTGCATTTCTTAGTAGAACTGCATTTTTATTATTATTATATAAAGTATGAGCAATATAATGGTATGCGTATATGAGGAGAATGGAACCAGACTCCCCCACATTGTACTGCCCAGCCAACCCAAAGGTAGACAACTGCAGGGCAGACCACCAAATAGATGGATTGAGAGCTAGGAATTAACATCGCAGGAGGCTTATCCTCATTAAAAACAGGTCACAAGGTCTACACCAAGAAGAAAAAGAATGAGAATAAATATTTAATAGATAAATATTTCCAACCAACCGATGCGCGGTGCGTTTAATTCATAATGACAAGAATTCATTCAAACCCTTATCCGCACCCCAATGGGGCATAGGGCACTGATCATATAAACGCAGTGTTATCTTGATCGTTAACACAAGAAGGAAAGGTCATCAGCTCTCCGCTTCCGGTACCAGTCCAAGGTTATAATATTAAATAAACATAAGAGTGAAAAAATCACTTATATTTATTTGACCCCCCCCTGGAAATCAAACCCGGGACCTCCAGAACGGTAGCCGAGCGTGCTGACCACTACACTACGGAGGCGGACAAATGACTAGATGACAAGAAAGTCGAGTGAAATCCACCCCGTTTATCGAATAACAAAGTAAGGCTATGTTTCCCAGTCCAAGTAATGAAGCGAGTGGTCGATGGTCACGACCAGGAAAATATGAAGTCAAAAAAATTGATCTCACATTCGAATCGCCTCGGCCGCACCGCGCGTTCGGGGCCGACGATTGGAATGGGCCCAGAACGTGGCGGCTCCCCATTATACCGACTTCGGAACACATCTGTCAATAGCCTGGGAAGATTGGACAATGGGTTCAAAGACCGATCTATGCGCAGGGCTGCCAAAACGGCTAAATTGTTTAAAAAACGACAATAGGCTATTAACACTCGGGAGGAATATCTAATTTAACATACTCAACCTGTAAAGGATTGTGTAAGATTGTGTAATATTTTCATTCATAATTTTCTTTTGCGAAATTCGCCTTCGTAAAAATGTTGTTTTCGTAAGTTGGTAATAAATGACGTCACAGAAACGATAGACTTATTTTAATATTGGTGACATTGCAAAATAATTGATGGCTCTATTTGTTGATGTCTATGGTCCACCCTCTCCCCCCCCCCCGTTCATATTTGTTTAAGGGCGGAGACTGACCGGAGCATTTCGTCGTAACGTAACATGTTACGATGCGAGCATTCAGGCAGTCAGTACAGCGAGCCGAGCTGCTCGCCGCTCCTTCCGAATGCTCCATCCGAAGTCAGATGTAATTTTAGGTCAGTACCAGGTTTGCCAATCTGTGGGAAATTCCCCAAACTACGGAGAATCTTTTTTTTCTTCATCTGAAGTAAGCTGTAATTTATTAAAATTACAGAACCAATAATCACGCCTTCGTCTACACTACTAATATTTTAGCTCTATAAAGCAAACATTTTGGGATACGCCACAAAACACACCCAATGACATAAAATTTGATGAGGAATAGCGGTGTTCGTTTTATTAAATATCTAAATTATAAATTCATATCTCCCTTTTTTCAGGTCAAGGGATATTCATCCCTTATGTCACTGCGACCATAATAGGTCTATTGTGACCTCCCTCTGTACTACAGCTCACTGCCAAGACCTACATGAGTCATGTAACTCACGACCTGTCTTGGTGGTAAGAGCTTCACCTTCTTGCATATCTCCCTTACTTCTCTACAGATTTCAATATGAATGGTACCGAAAGTCTTGTGATTTTTCGTATTAATTTATTAGTCAATAATAGCACATCGTGAGAATGATCCATTATAAATACTGTGTATAAATATTCTCCATTAAATATATACATATATTTTTTCTTCATTTTAAATTCTTTTACATTTCACAATAAAGCATAATTACAAGTTCAAAAAAAGATTAAATTTTAATACAAAAAAAGTATTTAGGTTATGAAAGGGCACTAGCAAGAATATAAAAGATGTTATCAGAAATTAAATTAAATTAAAAGTGCTAATATAAACTACAAATACTTATATGATTTTTACAAAAAACAAAAATTCAAAAACACGAAAATTAAAAAAGGTTAGCAAATATGTACTATATGAGTTATACGTTTAAAAGAAGAAGGTACTTAGGTCTGTTTTTTTTTTAAATAAATAATTTAAGTAAAAAAAAAAATAATTAATGTCTTACATAAAGTCTTCGTGGAATATATTTAAAGCATTTACTTTGTGGTTAGTCAATTTTACTTTTATATTTTTTTACAAAAATGATAGTAATATTAGTATATAACCACTCACCGATATTTTAATGTCTACCAGTTTCGAGACGTACCCGTCTCTTCGTCAGGACAATGACTACAAAACCATGCAAACAATACTACCCGTCACCGCTCGTTGGCCGTGTAGTACAATTTTGGGAAGTCTGGATGGTTCCATTCTCCTCACATACGCATACCATTGTGTTGCCTTCCGCACCTAACGATCTTCGATCTTGCATATTTCTCTTATCCTAGTGTTTCTTATTCCATCTCGTAGACTCTTGACATATAGATATCGTAGTCATACAGGAGAAAGTGACAAAGTGCATTTTTTTATAAAAACGTGATCATTGACTATTTGATATCTTACTAGCTTAATATTGCCCTGTAAAAATTCCAAAGGATTTTAATCTTGGAAGTATAAGACATAAGTATTGACTGTTTAAAAATGACTAACTCCGTTGATGTTTATTTTCTTGCCAAGCAAAAGTGACTTAAGTGGCCCTCCTGAACATTATACGTTTTGTTATATGGTCACTTTCTCCTGTACGCCTACGATATACTCCTTAGAGTCTTCATTTCTGACACTCTTTTTACTATTTGATTTTTTTCTAATTGAATATGTATCAACCTGTTCTTGGAGAGTGGCAACCCTGAACCCTTGTTAGATTCAACAGTTAAATTAACCCGGTGGGAGTGGCATCGTTCTGTGTGAAATGTTTTTGCTTTGTGACTGAAGAACGTCTTCAATTAAGTTGATTCTGTTGCGTGTTTGTGAGTTCAACCAACACTTATTTGAATAAACAGCACCGCATCATAAACTATTTTGCCGGTCGACATAAAAACCTGCCACTTTTTGCATTCCTAAGAGATTCACTGAACTATCATTTGGCACCTCGTTTGCAAGTGATATTTATATATGACAACTTTGTATTTTTTTATTAGGTGAATGAAGTCTGCATCTGTAGTCAGCACGCTCGGTTACCGTTCTGGAGGTCCCGGGTTCAATTCCCACAAATATATATAAGTGATTTTTTCACTTTAATGTTGATTCAATATATCACCTTTGGACTTGGCACGATCAGATCAATCAGAACCTAAAATCTGGCGGTGTCAAAAGTCTGCGTAATCGGAGGGCATGTATGACTAGATGTATGGATGTGAAGGAGGCGAGGAGTGTATGTCAGGACAGAAGAGTGTGTTCCATCCTCTCTGCTTACCCCTGCGGGGAAACGGCGTGATGGTAGTAATAGTAGTAGTAGCAATATTACCCTGGACTTATACCTGAAGCGGAGGGCTGTCACCTTTCCTTCGTGTGTTAACGATCAATTTAACACTGCGTTTATATAATGCAGTGTCCTATGTACCATTGGGGCGTGGATAAGGGTTTGAATTTTGAATTTGAATGAAATTATGTGGCATAAAAACCTATGTTTTTTTATATTTTCATTTAGAGACAATCGTTTGAAAATGTTTCGTCACAAAATTGATTTTTTACGTATTTTTTAACAATACAATACAATTTAGTACACTGAAATCAGCGTTTGAGCGTTTGAATTAACATTTAATACAAAAACCTATGTCCATTATCTAGTGCTGGATGATGTTGTGGGAATCTAATTTGATATGAAAACATAAATAGTCAGGTACGCAAAACGAAATAAAAATTAATCACGTGTAACGAATGTCCAACCAAAATATTATATGGTATGGTATCTACCATACCATCTACTCAAGCGGTTTCTATATAAGAAAAATAAATAAATTCTCAACTACTAGATACGAATTTGTTCAGCACTATAAAATCTTAACTAACTAACCATCACTTCGCTTCCCGCACGTGTGGGCACTGTGAATAGAACGGATAACCGATTCAAATAATATTCGCCTCTTTCACATTCATGCATGTCCTCACTGACTGACTTTTGACCTAGCCTCGCCCAGATATTTAAAATACTTGATCATGTCATGTTTACCTCGGTCTTCTATTTGCCCCTATTTCTAAATGCATTCGCCTCTTAATTTTGTCAAAGGGTTCTTTCCTCACTTCTTCGATAACGAGATTATATTTTGCAAATAAATATGCGAGAACAGAGCGAGGACGGCCAAGAAAAACAGGGTACCATCAGATCAATCAGAACTTAAAATCTGGCCGTGTAAAAAGTCTACGTAATCGAAGAGCATATCGCTCACTCCTTCTAACAACGTCATATTTAAAAAAAAAGATTTTTCTGGAGATCGTTTTTTAAGTTTGAAAATATAATAAAACGTATTAAAAATAAAATCAAGCCACTTATTGAACTTTTTACTGTGCAACAGATCTTTTTAGGTAAAACCTGAATGTTTATTCACCATTTAAAAAATATTTAGTATAAGTATTTAAAAAAATAATTAAACAGTACCTTTTCTTCAAAATGCAAAAACAACACTTTCTGCATTGTAGCGGGTAAATATTCAGTTAATAAAATGCCTCTTTTGTTGGGATATAGTACATTTTCTGGGCATTCCGAAAACACACACAACTGAAAATTGTCGATTTTTGATATATGACGTTATTTAAAAAAAAATAACACTTGTAAAAAAGCACTTAATGAGTTTTATTTTTAAACACGACTAGTTTCGAAAACTTACAGGTGTTTTCATCTACAGGTGAAAATTAAAACTAACGAGCAAAAATATTTATGGGTAGGTATATCAGTGTTTTTTATATTTAAAAAAAAATCTTAATTTTTTTTTCTTTACTGAAGAGAGAAAAAAAAATTACCAATAAATTACTGAAATATTTCACATCTTCTTCTAATTTAGACCCTTTTTCAAGTACATGGATCAATGCTTGCTGATTTTTAAACATATGAAGACAAGGCGAATGAGAATTCCTGCGCTTCAGGTACTAGTCCGGGAAAACATAATTGTACACAGTATAAAAGTGCAAAATACTTTATGTTTGATTAATTGATTCTGCGGTCACCTTATGGTAATATCTATCTATTTTTAATTTCAGTTTTACTTGCTTAATACCACTGTTTCCTAAAATATATTTTGACACGTGTTTCGACGTATTTCACATCGTCTTTATACGCCATATATTATGATACAGTATTCAGGAACAGATCAATTTTCGTCATGATATTGTTTAGCATAGTGGTAGCTCTTCCTGCAGGTATAACCATCGGCAAGTTGGTGCTGTATAAAATAATGTATAGGCTGGTTTGAGTGATTACTTTATACACGTGTAAAATTCACTGTTCTACTCATACCATAATGTTATAAAAACTCCTTGTTGGAGAAACCGAGATTTGTGAACAAGGATTTGGACACACCAAAAATGTTTTAAATTTAAATTTAAATTATCATTATTATTTTTTCTTCTTTTGTAGATAAGTATTCGAGTCGTTTTTTTATCTTCAAATGTTGATAAAATAATTTCCATTCTGTTCGTTTGATTTTTTCGAAAAAAATTAAATAAATATTTCAAGATAACGCTATCTCTCAGAAACAGCATTACAGTATATTTTATTTTTATATCTGATAATAATTAAAATATGTTTCATAATATTTGAGCAAACATGTTCGCGTATACAATATTGGTCGTGTTTCTCATCCAATCTTCCTTTGGTAAGTGTTATTCTTCATTATTTTAACATCAGTAATTTTAGGAATTAACCAGTAACAAAAATTGGCAAGATCGCACTCTTAATTTTCAATACAGGAGTTAGAAAACTTAGTACATACTTACATCAACGAATCACAGGTCGAAATGTAAATAAAACACATATTTACATATTTTCATCTCAATCACTTTTTAATCTCTATTGAGATGACCATTAGAAAAAAATTTTTTTTGAGTAAATGTTTATTCTCTCGAAAAAAATAATTATTGTTATGATGCACTTTAATTTTTTTTATTGCTAACGTATTATGGTTATGGGTAAAATAATTCATTTTGAATATAAGTTTTACTTAGCAAATACCACTATTTCTTAAAATCTACTGTGACACGTATTTCGATGCATAGTGGTATTTTCTAAGTAAAACTTGAATTAAAAATGGATAGATTTTACCACAAAATGACTGCTGAATCAATCAATGAAAAATAATTAATGTTAGATGTGTGTAAAGTGATCACTTAACATTATAATCATTTAGTAAATCCGTATCTAAAATAAAGTTGATGATACCGCAAAAAAACGTTACGTTTAATTATTATTTTTGTTTTTGTTTCATGTGTAATAGGAAGTGCCCTACCCTCCAACCCTAAAGAGAGAATATATAATGGAATACCCATAGACATAAGGGAATCACCATGGACGGCCTCTATCACAGCGTTTTTCGAAGGCGGTAGTACATTTTTATGCGGAGGAACTATTATAACCCAGAATGTTGTAATCTCGTCTCTTTTTTGCCTTATATCGTAAGTTATTCTCTATTATCCATAATGAATGTAAAAGAAAATATATGAAATATAGGCCTTCGGGTAGTTGGGTTGACACCCGACTACAAAACAGGCGTCGCGGGCTCGATTCCCGCTAATTGCAGAATGAATTCAAGAAATATTCATTTTCTATTAGTCAGGATGTTTGTGTTGAATTTTGCATATCTACCTTCCCTTTCCTTAGTCTCCTACCTGCAAAAGCCTTCTTCTTCTGCGTCTTTTTTCTAATTACTGAGGGTCGTGATCATTTCTCTCCTTGATGTTATACGGGAGTGACCCAGGAATTTAATTACCATGTTAATTAATAATAATAATAAATATGCATACTTTACTTAGTGCCATTTTCGTAAAATAAGAAAGCGCCAAAACAAATAGGATTTTTGTGGCCTTGAATATACATATTTTTGACATCTCAACATAGAACAAGAATATGGTAGTCTGGACATTTACAGAGCTTCTTTATATATATAGACTAACTAACTAACTAACTAACTAACCATCACGCCGCTTCCCCGCAGGGGTAGGCAGAGAGAATAGAGCGCCACACCACTCTGTCCTTGCAAAATCCTTGCAAAATCTATATTGAGAAGTCAAAAATGTAAAAATGACATCTAAGTGGAGATAACTTAGATTTGTGAGCAAGTATTTAGACACTCAAAATGTTGTGGATATTCCATATACTTATACATACTCGTATATTATACCTGGCTCCATCCCAACTTATCGACTGTGTAGCCTGTTGGGGCGAGCTCTCCTCATCCTCAGGTTGTTAATTCTTCTGCCATGAGCAACGTTACCTAGGCCATGCCTCTTTTCATTTGATAAAAAGAGAAATATTTTTATTTTTATTAATTACAAAAATACTTCAAATTTATACTATTTCTGTGAGCCTAAGTAGCTTCGTATTAGAAATAGGTATCAATGTGGTAGAGTGGGTTCGAATCGAGAATCTCAAGAGTCCGCGACACCAACCACGGGATCACAACCCGACACCAATGGGACCACAAGCCTTCGAATATTTTTTTCTTTTTGCAGCAACCATGAATTTTTTGGTCTTCCTGTAGATGTGTTTAGATAAATTATAGATTACTCTTATTCTTTTTAATTTCAGGAGTTATACAGATTTGAAAGTAAGGGTTGGATCAATCTACGATTGGAAAGATGGCCAGCTTTTCAATGTCACTAAGAATGCTACCAGGATCGATGCTCCCTGGCCGGACAGCAGTATAATCCTTCTCCAGTTGGAACGGAATATGGTCACCGGACCCACGGCATACCCAGTCATATTACCGATCAGAAACACTCCGGTGCCTTATGGAGCGAGCTGCGAGATAACTGGTTGGGGTTTTGACAAACCAAATGTAAGATGATGTATTTTTAAGACAATTTTTTTCTTTAAGGAAAGAAGTATTTGTGTATTCAGTATATTTAAAAAAATTATTACTTTTTCTGTGAGCCTAAACGGCTCATTATTAGAAATAGGTATCAAATTGTACTAAAGTGGGCGCGAATCGAGAAACTCTGACTCAAGAGTCCGCTACACTAACCACGGGACCACAACCCGACCATTTACTATCAGATACTGGATAAGTCACCCTATGGATGACATATCAATATTATAGGTTGTCACGACTTGAGATTTAACATATATATATATATATATATATATATATATATATATATATATATATATATATATATATATATATATGGTTTATCTCGTAATTTTTTTCACTAATGGCGCCACAATCAGCCATACTTCCAAATATATTAACTAAGAACTATAAACATGATGAAAAAATTAATGCAATAATAATATTTAGTTGCACTATTTTTTTAACCTTTTTTATTTTTGTTATCAGGTAGGTACAGACATAGAACGCTACACCATGCTGTCCTTGATATCATTCTTCATATCTTCAACATTCATATATTTCCTCATACACACCCGCCAATTATTCCAACTCCTTTCAAGTATTTGACATGCTTGACCATAACAGGTTTTCCTCAGTTTTTCTTTGCTCATATTTCCAACAACAATCACCGTATAGATTTGTTTAACAGTTTTCATTTACTCATTCATTCCACATGTCCAAACCAACACGTTTATTATTTTTAATTTAAAACAAATTACTTAGTAAATATTACTATTTCTTAAAATCTACTGTGACACCTTTTTCGATGCATTCCGCATCATTTTCAAACATCGTATGTAAAGCTTATTCTAAATTTTAGAGTTGGGTCCTTGGGACGTTGAAGGTTGAAGAGGGGTAGAAGCTGTTTCTCTTTTTAATATTTATTAATTTGATTATTATTTTTCTTTTATTTCTCATCAGTGGGAACATAGATAATAGGGGGGATGCTTTAGTCATTGTCATATTATTAATTATGGGTTATTTGTTATTTATGTTTTTATGAATTTGTATTGTTTCAAAATGTTGTAGTTTTATGGCTTTTCGTAATAATTATTTTTAGGATTTCTACGTAATTGTGGTTAAATTTGTGATCATTATCTATTAAATGGTTAGCGAATTCAGAAAAATTATTATTTCTCAAACATAATTCATGTTCCCTGATTCTTGTTTTGAATTTTCTGGAAGTCATACCAATGTATAAAATTCCACAGTCGCAGTTAAATTTATATATGCCACTATTGTCTAATTTATTTCTGCGATTATTTGTGTTTTAATTTTTTTATTTAAATTATGTTTTGTGTAAAATGCTTGTTTTATATTAATGGGGAATTTTTTCGGTCATTTTATGTGATGTTTTAATTGTGTAAATGATTCTTTTCCAGTAGGTTTTTACACTTTCATTATACGTATCGGCTGAGTAGAGAAATGTTTTTGTTAAATAATTTTTATTTTTGCGCACCAATATCGTGTCTATTATTTTTGGAATATAACCGTCATTGCATACAATTAGTTTAATTGGATCAAAATAACTTATCTCAGATTTGTCAATTTCGCCATTTGAGCATCTGTCATCACTTCTAGATCACATTTCCACTTTATTTTTTTAACTTTTTACAGTTTATTGTATTGCAACTCGATGCTGTATTTCCATACTTTAGGGACTTCATTGTGCACTGCCAGTTTAGTTATTATTTATATTGCTCCTAATCTATAATCGTACAATTTGCAGGGAATACCAGAATCAGTACTCATGCTGAAGACCCAAATATGGACAGACCAAGAAAGGTGCAAAGCATATTCGACAGATCATGCGGCTACGACGTTCTGCGCTGGGGGCATCGGCGAAAACAGTCCTTGCAGGCTGGACGGAGGGACTCCCCTCGTGGTCAATGAGATCCTCGTAGGAATAACGATATATCCTTTTGGCTGCAACCAGAACAGGACTTCTACATTTGTTTCAGTGTCGAACCAAGTGGAATGGATATTGTCTGTCATACAGTCGAATTTCTCTAGGGTTGATCGGCACTAATATCATCTGGAATACAGAAATAATTTTCACCCAAAAAAGCGAGTTTTATTCTATTATTTTATAAGTGGAGGTCCTCGCTAAAATGTTACATTTCCATTGTAAATGATTTTAAGTAATCAGGTATTCTAGCTTGTAAAATAGTTACGTTTTGATGTGATATAATGATTTCATATTGACGACATTTTGAGTGTGTCCAAATACTTGTTCACAAATCTGGATTATCTCCAATTATAGGAGTATTTTTCATATTATTTTTTTACATCTCATCCAAGATGAAGAAGAATATAACTAGCCTATGACGGTCGTCAGCCCAGTAAATGCCCAGATTTCAATATAATTCTTCATCTTTGATATGTCAAAAAATAATATGATTTTATATTGGTTTAACACAGGATTGATCATTTTTTGTCGCAACTTTAATTAAGATTTTGATAGAATATAGTAAACAGAACAGATTTGCATTTAAACGATTCTTTGTGCCTTAATGGTAATGATACTTTTTGGTGAGGACCTACCTCTACATATGTTCTTCATTATAATTCCGTTTTATTAGTGATTTTTTTCACTAAAATATTTTTTAAAAAATCTTCGTCACTCTTCAGAAGATTTTTTAAAATAATCATTTTTACAACTAATAATAAAAATAATAATACAACAAAAAGAATTCTATTAGAAGACGTTTTAAAAAATTAGAAAATTATCTAGTTTTTAAGAAGATAAAGATTCCTTAATTACTCCGATAAATAATTCTAAGATAAGCTTTTTATTTAATAAAACTCAACGTGTATGCAATGTATAAATAGATAAACGTTTAATTAAAAAAAGGTCTGAATAAATTTGAGCATCATGTTTTTATTCATTATCCTGTTCACGTTTTGTTTTCAGTCTTCTTTTGGTGAGAATAAATCTATTACGTATTTTATTATAATGTTATTTGGTCTATATGAATCACCTTTATATTGGAATTTATCTATTTCAATATAAAAAAGTTTCTCTTTTGGTTATATCAACCCAACGATAATGTCCTTTACTTCATCATTCAATCAAATATATTCCATATACTGGATCCATTAATCCGAAGCACAGGACCGGTTACCTCATATTAATGTAATTAAAAAGTTCAATTAGTGGCTTGATATTTATTTTTAATACATTTTATTATATTTTTAAACTTTAAAAACGATCTCCTGAAAAATCAAGTTTTTTCCAAGGAGTGATCGATATGTGAACATTTTGGTGTTCAGATTATCAATCGTGCATCGGCATTGAAGATAGAGTCAGAAAAAATCTAACCTGATCTAAGTAACTGGACTTACCTACTTAGACCGAATTCCAGATTTCTCATTACATTAATATTTTTTCCTCTTCATCAGCAAGTCTTCAGCCTGCAGGTTCTGCGAGCAGAATATACGGAGGAACCATTACGGATATCCGAGGATCTCCGTGGTCAACATCGATCTACGCTTATTACGATGGATATTCAGAGCTTCTATGCAGTGGGAGCATCATTACTCCAGACGTAGTAATCGCAGCAGCGTCTTGTTATAGCTCGTAAGGAAACCAACTAACGGATGATTCTTCTTCTCCACATTAGCCTTCATTACTGAGGATTGTGGCCCTAGTCGAAGCAGTGACTCTTCTCAAGTTATAATTTTACTAACAATATTTAGAATATGTCCAAAACCTTTGTTAAGTATACTTTTCAAAAAAAGAAGCACAAAATAAAGGTTTATCCCCTAGTAAAGTATGTGGTAAAGATTTCAAATGAATGTCACGTGTAAGTATGAAAAGGATTGCATGTTTACGTCACCAGAATTTCACTTGGTGATTTATCAAATTATCACATAGAACTTTAAAATATGGAGTGAAATGGA
Organism: Brachycentrus maculatus; assembly: GCF_059751285.1. Taxonomy (NCBI): domain Eukaryota; kingdom Metazoa; phylum Arthropoda; class Insecta; order Trichoptera; family Brachycentridae; genus Brachycentrus; species Brachycentrus maculatus. The sequence continues at coordinate 1,302,118 of NW_028280922.1, forward strand.
CGTTCAAGCATGAGTAAAATGTGATACTTATATTAAAAATATTAATGTCTTATTTGAAATATTTTACAGTATAAAATACACATGATTTATGCGAGTATATCTTGGCATTTACTGGTGAAAACTTGGATTTTATTCTTGGAATTTAAGTGCACTCCTAACGTAACGTCATCCGTTTAATGAGACACATTCATCGAACTTCTAGTGTACCAGGTACCGTGACGATATCTACATTGTCTCCAAAGATTCTTCAAAAGTATTAAAGAATGAACTGCAGACAAATGTGAATAGGTCTTTTACATATTATAAATTCACAGACATCTAACTCGTTAAATATGTTTTTAATTAAATTTTGCAGAAAAACTTATATTCGAGTACGGGTGGGTTCAACAACTTGGCACACTGGAGGTCAAGTTCTCGATGTTCTGAAGTTTGCTGTAAGAAGCGATGCCCAATGGCCAGATAACAGTATTGCTCTTCTGCTGTTGGAATATAGTATCGGTCTGGGATCCACGGCACATCCCATCGCATTGCCACTCAAAGATCATGAAGTGCCGTATGGATCCCGGTGTTCAATTACTGGTTGGGGATTCATAGGTTCCATTGTGAGATATATTTCATTTATTATTATTGACTTATGGTCCTTATTTTCCTGGTAGTTCTCCTGAACGAGTTAAGATATGAAAAATGTTAGGAGAAAATCTGAAGATGTGTGAATGGCAAACGAGCCATAACGACCAAAATAATAGAAACTAACTAGTTTTGATGATTGAGGAATGAATCTAGATCAAAAGCTGTTACTCATCGTATGACAAAGCTTTGAAATGATCCGTGGAACTCAAAACACACCAAAAATTCCAAAGTAAAACAAGGAATGTTGCAAGCTGTTTAAAGAAAATGCTTTTGCACATTCAACACATACATTCATGACATGGTATTGTTGGCATCTTTTTCTGTGCATGTTATGTCAAGTCCCTCCGATTTCGACTATCGCTCGAGAGTAATTACCCTTGACTTGGTCAGCTCTAAACAGCATCTCGATGGTTCTGATTCCCGTCCAATGTATATTCCGAAGGTCAAGTTCTCGATATTGTGAAGACAGATCTCCTGGCTCTAGAATATAGGAGATTGAAAAAAATCATTAAATTCTAAAAATGGATTAAAATAGCCTTCCTCTTGGACTTTCACAGTTGTGTGTTGGATGCGACTCTCTGCCACTTTTTCAATCTTCAGACATACGTGCTACATGACCTACCTAGTTCTACTTTTATTCCACGATTCTTTGAGCCACGTCTGTTACAAAGAATATGTTTAACATCCTTCTCTCCGAAATACCGAAATACTAATCAAATTTAAAATTTTTCAGGAAATGACGCTTGAACTGAGATATTTGAGTACTGAAATTTGGAGCGACCAAGAAATGTGCAAAATATATTCAACTGATTATGCCAAAAATACATTCTGCGCAGGTGGGATTGGTGAACTCAGTCCATGTAGAGCAGACGAAGGAGCTCCGCTTGTGGTCGACGGGGTCTTGATAGGAATAACAGTTTTTCCTTATGGTTGCAAGGAGAACCAAACTTCAACATTTGTATCAGTATCTAGCCAGGTCGAATGGATACAATCAGTCATAAACTCTAATTTTTCCAGCGTTGCAGAGCTAAAGAAATAAACTTGTTAACATAAAAAAAAATGCTGAAAATGTTTTATTTTTAACTGTTCCTCGATCAATATTTCAAATAATATTTAAAGGAGTGGTGTTTCATTCAGAGCCCGGTAAAAATATTTTGTGGCATAAACCCAAAAAGCTTGAGTATACTAGATTCAAGGGGTGAAATAAATTTCATAGTTGAATGCAGACTTTGTTTAATGGGAACATAGATAATAGTGGTGATGAATTTTTGAAAAGCCTGTTATTAATCAATGTTTTTATCTGAATAAAATTTGATGTATTTTTTAATTGTTCATGAATTGCCTTTTTTCAATCTAAATATATTGATAAGCTGCCTGATTTTCACGAACGGTACGGTATATTGATAACCTTATCGCCAGATATTGCAAACAAGTCAGTTCAAAAGTATATTTGGAACATCATGTTTTCGTTTATATTATTGGTGTTTTGCCTTCAAAATTCAATTGGTAAGGGAAATAAATATGAAAAATATATTTATATTGTTTTTATATATCAGACACTGGATTATTCACTCAACGGATGATATGTCAATTTATAAGTGTCTCAACTTAATATGAAACATCTGTCGTTCATTTTTACATGAAAACTTCCATTTTCTTTCATCATGAAGCATCTATCGTCATTTTTACTATGAAGACTTCTTTCAACGTTGATTTTTATAAGAAGACTTCCATCTTCTTTCAACATGAAGCATCTATCGTTCATTTTTATATGAAGACTTCTATCTTCTTTCATCATGAAGCATCTATCGTTCATTTTTATATGAAGAGTTCTATCTTTTTTCATCATGAAGCATCTATCATTCTTTTTCCAAATAAGACTTCTATCTTTTTCCAACTTAAAATATCTATCGTTCATTTTTATATCAAAGACTTATATTTTCTTTCATTCTGAAACATCTATCGCTCTTTTTATATGAAGACTTATACCTTCTTTCAACATGAGGCATCTATCGTTCATTTTTACATGAAGACTTCCATCTTCTTTCATCATGAAAAATCTATCTTTTTTTTATATGAATACTTTCATTTTCTTTCATAAAAATGGAACGATAAATATTTCATATCAAGTTGAGATAACTTTGAAATTAATATTATTATTTCTTCCATGAATGATAAATATTGTTTTTTTTAAAATTATTTGATTATAAGATTTTTTTAAACGTTGTTTTTGGTTTGTTGTGTTTTCTCCGTCAAAGTGTCAGGTCTTCAGTCTTCCGTCCTTAGTGGAAGAATACACGGAGGAAGTACAATACACATCAAGGAGTCTCCGTGGTCAGCATCAATTCATCGTCGTACCAGCACAGGTTCACGTCTTATAGGCGTTGGAAGCATTATTTCTGAGAACGTTGTGGTCACGGCCAATTATTTTAGCAAGTGAGTCACATGTGTCATACACCAAACCATAGTAATTTACTGATGAAATTCTTATTAGATAAATAGATTATCTTGGTATCTTGATGTCTACACTTCCGTAGTGGTCAGCGTTTTCGGCTACCATGCTGGAGGTCCAGGATTCCCTGGGGATCTAAATTAATATGGGTGATTTTCACTCTCAAATTTATTTAATATCACCCTGGACTGGTACAAGAAGCGTAGGGCTGATAACCTTACCTTCATTCAATTTACGATCGAGATAATACTGCGTCACTACGATTATCCCAATAATAGTGATTTGTTTAACCTTTTCCTTTCTGAACATCCGAAAGGGGGTAACTGAAGACCCCAGTTCATATTTGTATGGAAATCGTAGTACACAGCCGCAGTAAGTACCAATTTGCATTGTCATTGAGTCATTGGGACACCACGTCCGTGCCAACTGCCGACATGCGGCGACTGAGTGTGGGTAGCGGGACACTAGATCAAACTCAAAAGTACTGAACAAACTAAACTACTAGAAAGTCTTAAGGTTTAGTTGTCACACTCTCTCATTATTGTAGTAGCATATTTATTAACGTGAAAGAAATAACATGTCGCAAACAACTAAATAAATTAACGTGCTGATATATAGGTAAGGACGCACACTGATTGTACTTTTTATGAAAAACAATATCTTGAAACGTTTGATGTTTTTGAAATAATAAAATTAAAAAAGGGATAATACTGAAAACTTTATATAGGCACCTCTCAGATCATGGTCTTCCACTTTGTTCTTCCCAAGAAAGAACACTTTCCATTCTCTCCATAACACTTCATTCTTCAGTAATTCCTTATTTGTCCAAGTGGCCAGATTAAGGGATGAATAACCTCTCCTTGTAAAAAAAGCACCTTCTCTAATAACTTTTAAGAAACGTCTGAAACATTACTATCCATCATTAGAATCCTAACTGTCCATCAAACCTTAGTTTTTCCCTCTACCTCCTTTCCTAAACTTCCTTTTTTCCTTTTCCTTTACTAATTATCTACAATTAGTAATAGTCATGTTTTTTTAATGTTCAAGTACTATCTACCCTCTGATTGCAAACAGCTATATATGGTATTAATCGTTTTGACCAATATCACTAGTCTATTTTTGGTTGGTTTGAAAATATTACATAATGTAGGTACTTATTTATTTTCTGTACATGAAGCTTTAATAAATAAACAATTTATTGAGTAAGTAGCTCCCACAATACTAAAGTTATCGAATTAAAGATTAAAAAACGATTTGTTTTATTTTGCAGAAATGATGATATCATTGTAAGGGTCGGATCTACGATTTGGTATACTGATGGCCAATTCATTAATGTGGCGAAGTTTGCCATTAGAAGTGAATCTCAATGGCCGGATAATAGTATCGCTCTTCTCCGCTTGGAACATAGTATAGTTCTAGGACGCACTGCATATCCCGTAGTATTGCCAATCATAGACGAACAAGTACCTTATGGATCAGTGTCTAAAATTACTGGCTGGGGCTATAAGTCTTCTGTGAGTAAATTAATTTTTCATTTTATAAATTGTTATGTGTGATTACATGTTATTGTATTTTTTCGCCATGTTAACATAGATGAAGAAGAATATGGAAGTCTGGTTATATACGAGGCTTACGACCATTATAGGCCTATGACGCATGTCGGTCGGTAGCCCAGTAAATGCCCAGACTTCCATATTCTTATACATCTATGTTGAGATGTCAAAAAAATATTATGAAAAATAACTCCTTTCATTGGAGATAATCCAGATTTGTGAACAAGTATTTTGACGCTCTCAAAATGTTGTATATTATTATACAATACATCAATTGACAGAATGATAATTTGATCATTGATCATTTATCACAAGAGGATCAGTACTGCGCCTCAGTGGTTTAATGGTTACCGCATTTAGCTCACTTGCTAGCCCGGGTTCGATTCCAAATAAGGATATTAGTGATTTATTTAATATTACCGTAGATTGGTAACTGAAGCTTAGGATGGATCACCTCGCCTTCATATATATATATATATATATATATATATTTATTTATATATATATATATATATATATATATATATATATATATATATATATATATATATATATATATATATATATATATATATATATATATATATATATATTTGTGTGTGGTATTATTTTTTATTTGTTAATTTTTATAATTTTAATTACATACAACAAAGAAACTAAACTCTTATGCTTGGAGAGGGACAAACACTTATTATTTACGTTTATGGGTACTATTTTTTTAAATATTTACTTTTAATGTGTTTTTTGTCTTCGGTTTAAATGAAAAAAAATGTATTTTAAGGTCTTCGATTTTTTTTAAAATCTGTTGGAAGTTCATTGAATTATTTGGTTCCTAAATATGTAAAGTTCTGTTGGAATTGTTTGGTATTGTAAAGTCATTTTGGTATCTCAAAAGCAGACTTCGGTCTAGATTAAAGAATTTTTCACCCTTAAGTATTTGAGAAGAATTACTGTTTTTTAGAAAATTGTTTCTACTTAACAGATTTATTTTGTTTTTCTTGCAGGAAGTACCATCGGATTTAGTCAAATTGAATGCCCAAATTTGGACGGATCAAGAAAGGTGTAAATTATATTCTACCAATTATTATGCCAATAAAACATTCTGCGCTGGTGGTATTGGTTCATTGAGTCCTTGCACATTAGATGAAGGCGCTCCTCTCGTAGTCAATGAGGTTCTCGTAGGAATAACCATATATCCTTATGGCTGCAATGACAATAAGACTTCGACATTCTTATCAGTGTCCAGCCAGGTGCAGTGGATCCAGTCTGTTTTAAATTCTAATTTTTCGAGACCCGAACCACTCCGATTGACAGGAGGTCCTCGAGCTGTTGGAAGGATACACGGCGGAACAATCATAGATATCAAGGATTCTCCGTGGTCAGCTTCAATCCATGGTTTTCTCGAAAATGGTCGAAGTTTGTTATGTGCGGGAAGCATTATCAGTCCTGAGGTAGTTGTCACAGAAGCCTTTTGTCTTGCCTCGTGAGTACTGATAAATTTCATATAATTTTTTGACATCTCATCAAAAATGAAGAATAATATGGAAGTCTAGGCATTTACGGGGCTGACTTAAGTGATCACTTTACACACGTGTAACATTCACCAATCTACCCATTATTGACAACCACACTATTCAAATTCTTAGAAGTTCTATATATTATAAATGAACCAATTTAGAAACCTTGTTCTTGAATCACTAGAACTTCACTAGAGACATCTATTAGTGAGATGAAAAGAAGCTTTTTATTGAGCAGAAACTCTTTTATTAGTATGTGAGGTCCAAATCATGGATTATAATCACACACATGAGAAACGCCAGAAAATATCATTTTCATTTTTATTATTTAAGCTTATAATTTGACCAGATAATTTATTTACAACATTTTGAGTGTGTCCAAATACTTTTCACAAAATCTGGATTATCTCCAATTACAGGAGTTATTTTCATAGACCCCAGATTTTGTGAACAAGTATTTGGACACACTCAAAATGTTGTATCTTAGACCTATTGTGTACGTAATATGTACTTGATCCCTCAAGTATCTGATTTACATTTTTTTAGAGGTAAAGATATCAGAGTGAGGGTGGGTTCAACAACGTGGTATACTGGTGGCCAGCTAATCAATGTCGCCAAGACTGCCATGAGAATTGTGACCCTATGGCCAGATAGTACTATTGCCCTTCTTCAGCTGGAACGTAGGATAATTCTGGGACCCACAGCATATCCCGTTGCTTTACCATTTAAAGGTCAAGAAATACCCAATGGAGAGGAATGTAAAATTACTGGTTGGGGCTACATCAATCCTACTGTAAGATATTTTCAATATATTTTTAAATTGTAACATTTTATGAAAAGAACACAAAGCTTAAACATTTCTTCATTTTCTGCTTCGTGCAGACCTTATGGCGTGTTTTTAATGGAGATAAGCCTTCTGCGATGTCAATTCCCAGCTGTCAATCCATCTCTTTGGTGGTCTGCCTGAAATTCAACGCAATGTGGGGGAGTCTGGATGGTTCCATTTTCCTCACATGCACATACCATTGTCTCCTTCGTTGCCTTCCCCACCTAACAACATCTTCAATCTCACATATTTCCCTTATCCCAGCGTTCCTTATTCTGTCTCGTAGACTCTTGCCAGATATGCTTCTAAGAGTCGTCATTTCTGACTGTCAAAGCGCGTTTTTCGTAATTACGGTGTCCGCTCTACTAAAATATATTTTTCTTAATACGAGTATTTTCTAAAAAAAAAACAAAAAAATTCCAATATACATTCTTTAAAAAAAGGCCGTGAAGAGGACATGTGACATCTACGGTGTAGTGAATGATACGAAATGCTGGGTCTTTTGATTTACACATCACTCACTTCTTTCAATAACGTCATATATCAAAAAGCTTGATTTTTCAGGAGATCGTTTTCTAAGTATAAAAACATTATAAAATGTATTAAAAATAAATATCAAGTCAATTATTTGTGCGACGGATCATTTTAGGTAACCCTGAACACCACAACACTTTCTGCCATGTAGTGGTAAATATTAAGTTTAAAATATGCCGCTTTTGCTGGGATATAGTACGTTTTCTGGGCATTCCGAAAACATGCGCAACTGAAAATTGTCGATTTTTGGTATATGGCGTTGTTAAAAGGAGTGAGCGACATGAAATATTTGTTTGTTACAGGAAACAACATTTGATTTAAGAGAAATAAAGACATCGACCTGGTTAAATCCAGCACAATGTAGAGAATTATCTACCGTGTATGCCAGAGACACTTTTTGTGCTGGAGGTATTGGTGTGTCGAATCCTTGTACGTTAGATGAGGGTGCTCCTCTAGTGGTCAATGAGGTCCTGTTAGGATTAGCAATACTTCCTTATGGTTGTCAAGATAACCGGCCGTCATTATACCTATCAATACCCAGCCAAGTTGAATGGATACAATCCGTCATAAACTCGAATTTTTCTAATGAAATTTTCATGCAATAAAATGAAATGCTGCTACGAATATCGGTTTTCGGCGTGAAAAGGCAAGTATAACAACATACATTTAAAAATCAGGGCATGTGATCCCAGCTTATACCATTGTATGGTATAAACAGGGTGGAGCAAAATGAATCACCCTATTGGAAGATGTTATAATTTTTGCAAATGGCGCTTTTCGTCAATCATATTTGACATGTGTGAACTAGACAGCTGCAGTATACAAACAAATTAATAAAAATTGTGTATTGACACTGGCGGCACCCACTTTACGGATTTCATCTTTTTCACTTATTAGAAAAATATATTGAGCTCCAAATACAGATTACCGTCACTAAAAATATTTTTTTATTATTAAATAAAAAGTTATTAAAAAAAAATCTGATGATTAGTTTTGCACCACTGTAAATCTGTATACTGCAGCTGTCTAGTTCACAAAAGCCAAATATTATTGACGCACGATGCCATTTGCTAAAATTGAAACATCTTAAAATTGAATTATCTTCTGATAAAGTGATTAATTTTGTGACACTCTGTATAAGTCTGTATAAGTTGCGAATCAAGTGAGAGTCCGTCTTCTTTTGTAGAGCTTTCTGTGGTATTCTCATCCCTAAGGAAAAATGAGGAGTTCCCGTGAATAGGCCACTGCCAAACATCCTACTTTATTCTCACGCAAAGCCTCTTAGTTAGAATATTATCCTTTAGCTGAATATAAGCCTTGTACTTTTATATTTTTTTTACAAAAATGTAAGGAATATTATTATATAACCACACACCGAGATTTTTATGTCTACCAGTTTCGAGACGTACCCGTCTCTTCGTCAGGACAATACTACCACAGCATGCAAACCATACTACCTTTTTTATGTATTAATTTTAAATCAAACACAGATTTTTCGAGTCTAATAAGTTGTATTTGATAATGCCCTAACAAGGCGAAACAATTCTCCCAATATTATTTTTTTATGTGTTTTTGTCAATATAATACAACTTAGTAGACTCGAAAAATCTGTGTTTGATTTAAAATCAATTCATAAATTAAAATGGAGTTCTACAAATTAAACGCCAAATCAAAAAATAATACTACCGCAACACTATTTACACACCTAAAACTACACATTTTGTGTAGTTTTAAGGATTCTTAAAACTACACAAAATGTGTAGTTCTTACTCGTTAAGCGAAACACTCGTTATGCGAAATATTTTTTGTTTAGACTGGTGCAGAAGTTCTGAATCACAAGTTTGTCGCGAAAAGGGGACTTGACTTTTCTCTGTAACTCGTTATGCGAAATATCGCTAGTTAAGGGAGCAACTTTTTCACAATTTTTGCTCGTTATGCGAATTACTCGTTATGAGAGGTTCCACATAATCATAATTTACATATAAATACTTTGTGATTCACACCTTAAACTGATCTTCAATCATATATATATATGTAATAAAATAACTAGGTACCTACCTATACATTTTATTAAGTACCTTCATAAAACAGTTCTACCACCAGATGTCGCATGCGTCGCACAGAATTAAACAAAAGAGATCCGATAGAAAAAATATAATATTATTAACTGTCAGAATCAGATAGATATAAAAATTATTGTAAAGATTAATCAAGAATAAACTTTTATTGTCGTTTCTTTAATTACAAAGCAACACATTGTTTATTTTATTATTATACACCCACTTTACATATTATTTACACCCAATTTATAAAGAAAAATATTACCACGTTATATATATATTATTTCAATTATTACATGTATTTACATTATTATAGTACATGTTTTTACTCTAAATAATTTTTTTTCATAACAATAACATGTTTGTTTTTCAATATAATTTTTTTTACTAACATTATATATTTTATTAAACTTTACCCCAATTTCTGAGTATTTACTTATTACTTTCGATACCTATCGATGCCTGCATTGGTCCTATTCTCTTATACGTCTTTGAAAGATGGCACCTTAAAAAGCCCAGAGCAGCCGCTTACCTAGCTTTGAGAATAGGTGTCTGCGAAGAATTTTAGGCGTGCGGTGGTTTGACTTTGTGAAGAATGAAGAGATAAGGCGTAGGATGCAGCAAATCTCGGTCACAACTGTCGTTAAGAAAAGGCGATTCAGATGGTTTGGCCATGTACTCCGCTTGCCTCCCGAGAACCGCCATCAAGCTTGCCTTATACGAGGCATCAGGTTCGCGCCGCCAAGGATCACCACTGCTGGCAATGCACTGTTCTCGTCTGAACTTCGGAATGCGGACAAGACTTCTAAGGATGCAAGGGACATGACATGGGGATAGCAGCCGACAGAAAAGCCTGGAGACAGTTTGTGGATTCCATATGATCCACATAGGAAGAGGATATGGTTTAAGTATTAGTATACGTAAAAATGTCGCATGTGATAAGGATAAACTCCTAATCACCTCAGGACAGACTTCATTTGATACGTTTAGAGATATGTAGATAAAAAAACATAAAATTATTGTTCATCCACACTTGTAGATAGTAAGCACTACTTATATAACGCAGTGTTACTATAATTGCTTCTTAAGTAACATTAAAATAAGGTGTTTATGTGAAAAATATATCACTGAATGAAATTCAAATATTTTAGGTTGAGTCGATACAGAAAAGATAAGTTTACAATCTGTGATAATCGATGGTACGATAACAGAATATCCGAACACTATATAAAATCAGTTTGATTTTTTATAGCGGTTGGATATTGTGTTATCTTACCCAATTTTTTTTAAATAGAATTCTACCAACTGTCTGCAGTTACAATAAATAAAAATATGAACCACCAGGGTAAGAGAAATATGTGGGATCGAAGATGTCGTTAGATGGGGAAGGCAACAAAGAAGACAATGGTATGCGTTTGTGAGGAGAATGAAACCACCCAGACTTCCTCACATTGCACTGCACGGCCAACCCTAAGGTATACGAGTACCGGGTAGACCACCAAAGAGATGTATTGACAGCTGAGAATCGACATCCCAGGAGGCTTATCCTCATTAAAAACAGGTCACAAGGTCTACTAGGCACCAAGGAGAAGGAGAAGAAGATCTTTTGAAAAACTCCGGATCTCGAGATACTCACATTATTACCTACGGAGAAAAATATTTAATTACACGTGAGTGTTTATCAAATTTAGATGTTCGTCATTTCGAAGAATTTATAGATATAACAAGATAAGATTGTCTTTAAAAGACCACACATATCAATTTGATAATACTCTTACACCATGTTTTCGATCATCACATTGTTAGTGTTCTGTCTCCAGTCTGCGTTTGGTAAGAATACATAATATTATTTCAGTTATTATTTCACTTGCTATCAGATGTGTGTGATTCTTGAATTTGAATAAAGCTCTCTCGGTTTTCCTATGCAGCAGCCAGCCTTCCACCTTCACCAGCTGGCGGACGAATGCTAGGAGGGTCTTTGATAGATATCAGTGAGTCTCCGTGGTCAGCTGCAATTCTTGCTTATACCGAAGTCCAAGAACTGGAAGTAACTTGGCTAAAAGGGGCTGGAAGCATTATTACTCAGAATGTTGTGATCACGTCAAACTTTTCGGTGTAAGTAAACCAATATTCAATACAGCTAATTCTTCTACTGCTACTAATACCATCACGCCTTTTTCCTGCAGAGGTAGGAAGAGAGAATAAAACACCAAACTCTTCTGTGCCCGCCAACTTTCCTCAGTCGAATTTGATATTTTCATATAATCATAACAACATGTTTTATTGGCAAGTGAACAATTCTGATGGTCTGGTTTTGATGGGCTGTCCATAAAGTAAATGGTCAAATCAAAAATGTATGACATCTAAATATTTTAGTACTTAAAATGTAGAATCATTCATAGATCTATGAATACATGACTTTTTGTATTTTATTTTAAATTCTTTTGCATTTCACAATTTATTTACAAGTAAGTTTAGTCCGCCTCCGTAGTGTAATGGTCAGCACGCTCTGCTACCGTTCTGGAGATCCCGGGTTCGATTCCCAGGAGGGGTGAAATAAATATAAGTGATTTTTTCACTCTAATATTTCTTCAGTATTACCCTGGACTGGTACCTGAAGCGGAGGGCTGGTCACCCTTCCTTCGTGTGTTAACGATCAAGACAACACTGTTTTTGTATAATGCAGTGCCCTATGCACCATCGGGGTGCGGATAAGGGTTTACTATTTACAAGTAGATATGTACAAAAAATATATAATATTAATACAAAAAAATCCCACAAAGGCATGGCCTGTTAGTGGGTAAATATTTTATTTTAGGTTATAGTAAAGGACACTGGCAAGAATACAATAGATATCAGAAATAATTAAAGATTAAAAGTGCTAATATAAACTACTAATATTCGGTTTTAATAGAAAACAAAAGGGAAAATGAAAAAAGTTTGCAAATATCGTAGTCGTACAAAGGAAAGTGACTAACTACCAAAACGTAAAATGTTCAGGAGGGCCATTTAAGTCACTATTGCAGTTATTATCAATGCAGTTAGTCATTTTTAACTAGTCAATATATTATACTTCCAAGTTTGAAATCCTTTGGGATTTTTTCAGGGCAATATTAAGCTAGTAAGATATCAAATAGTCAATTATCACGTTTTTGTAAACAAATGCACTTGGTAACTTTCTCCTGTATGACTACGATATGTGCCAACTATTGAGTTATAGGTACGTTTAAAAGAAGGTACTAAGATCTGTTTTTTTTTAAATAAATAATTTTAGATTTTTTTAAATCGAAATAAACATTGATAAAATTATTGTCCATCATATAGTCCTTGTGGAATGAATTAAATAGTTTTGGAGCTATTAAAAATAAGTGTCTTTGAGCAAGTTTTAGTCTCTGAATTCCCTCTTTTTAATCTCTGAATGTTTTTTAATAGTTATTATAACATAAATGTGGAATTGTTTAACTGTTTTTTTTTTTAACATGACTATTTTTTTTATGTAATGTAATGTTTATTATTGTTAATGTAACTATTGTTTATTGTATAATTTTTTTATATGTAAAAATGTACAATTCCCGAACAAATAAAAAAAAACAAATAAAATAAAAATAAAAAATCTGGATTTGCAAAACGGGATTTCTAGTACATTCTTTGACTAGGTCTATTAATATTTTTAAAAAACAAATGTTGGCACACGAAAAAATATTTATGACACTATGGGCAAAAGATTTCTCGTAGCTACAAAAGTTCGGCTTCCTGAAATAATTGATTGGATGGAAAAGTTAATTTTTTAAAGCATAATTTTAATAATCTTATTTTAGCTTTTTTTCGTCAATTTATCTTCAGACATACGTGCCGCATGACCTGCCCAGATCCACTTTTGTTCCGCGATTCTTTGGTTCCAAAACCCCTAATTTAAAATTTATTTTGAATTCTTGGTTTATAAATGTGATTTTCTTATTTGACTTCCATACACTTTTTCAGTGGTGACTACGAACTCAGGGTGCGAGTTGGCTCCACATTGTGGCATACGGGAGGTCAATTTCTCAGAATAATAAATAATGCAACCAGTGACTACGAATGGCCAGGTTATGGAATCACTCTACTCCAGTTGGAAAAGAATATAGTTCTAGGACCCACAGCGTATCCCATCGCGTTACCAAACAAGGGTCAAGAAGTGCCCTATGGATCAAGCTGCGAGATTACTGGTTGGGGAAGGCACTTACCCGAAGTAAGTAATTATAAGTTTCACACATTTTGACATCTTAACATAGGTAAAGAAGTATATGGAAGTATACCTAGTATCCTCAAGGTTTATGACCTGTCATAGCCTAGTTTAGGTAATCACTTTATACGCGTATAACATTCACCATCTACCCATGGTTGACAACTACACTTCTTAGCGTGTTGTACTGTTCCAACATTAGATCCGTGTTAGTTCATAAGGAACTCTCATGAGAGTTGTTATCATACGAGTATATGATAAAAATATGAAGGACATTGGTCCATAAGCCAAGCTAGTACACAAAATGCAGAATCCTTTTCTAGTGGAACAGAAAGCCTATGGAGGACAGTCAACAGTGCGGCTTCTCCTGAAGAATTTTATATTACAATGAACATGTTTTTGGCTAAAAGAAACAAAAATTCACGCAATGATCTATAAGCAAGGCAAATAATAAATGCAACTCTAATAAAAAACACTACAATTTTTTTGGAACTTGTATATATACCGTATCACAAGAGAGAAAAGGGGGAGGAAAGATGGAGGAAACCAAGGAAGGATGGTGTGATAAACAGTTAGGTTTCCAATGAAGTCATCAATGAATGAGCATTTTTCCATAAAAAATAGATTTTTTATAATTAATTTTTTTCATTTTTCTAGGGAGACTATAATTACGAGCTGAAAAAAATAAAAACGGAAATTTGGGGTGATCTAGAAAAATGCGAAATATATTCCGTAAACTTCTCTAACAACACGTTTTGCGCTGGTGGCATCGGGGAGATGAGTCCTTGTTCCGAGGATTCTGGCGGTCCACTGGTGGTAGGTGATGTCCTGATAGGTATCACAGTGGGGGGTGATGGCTGCAATGAGAATAGAACCTCTGCATTCTTTGCAGTGTCTAGTGAAATGGAATGGATAGAGTATGTCCTAGTGAATAATTTTTCCAGAGCTAATAGTAATAACGATGAATTTTTTTAATTTTATCTTCTGTATCGAGAAGTTGTTTCGATTTTTTTTTCAATAATATACATATGTAATATTTTTTTATTGTTTCGGCATTCACTTTATGGTAAGACATAATGAAATTGTAAAAGAAAAATACTTGTTTTTTTACCACTTGAGTTTATTTTATTTCTGAGTTTCTAACTCTGTAATAATATTTTTTTTGTACTAAGCAAAATCTGCGATGTTGAAGATGTTGTGCGATGGGGAAGAGAAAGAAGACGTTTCTGGAGAGATCATGTGGGAAGATCGAGTTCGGATCGAGTGGTGAGGGTGGCAGCGGACAGCACCATAAGCGGGATCAGACCCCCAGAAGGACCACCTAAACGATGGAAGGATAGCTGGTCTTTCACCTCCCAGGAGTAGACCGGAGAATGACAGGACCTAGTCCTAAAAGAAAAAGAAGAAGAAGAAGAGTTTATTTATGACGACTAGTTTCAGTAGCTATGTTTTCATCTTCGGGTCTAAATGTAAACTCAATGTAATGTTTACATTTAGACCTGAAGATGGAAGTATAGCTTCTGCAACTAGTCATAAAATAAACTAAAGTTGTAAAAAAAACAAGTGTTTTTCTTTTACAATTTAATGTAATTCATTTTTACAATAATGTGCTCTAACTGAATTTACCGGTATCAATCATCGAATAGTAAAATAAGGAAACAAAGAAAATTTAAAAAATGATTTTACCCGTGCGAGGCCATATTGCTCACTCCTTTCAACAACGTCATATATTAAAAAAAAAACTAGATTTTTCAGTAGATCGTTTTTAAAAGTTTAAAAATATAATGAAATGTATTAAAAATAAATATCAAACTACTTATTGAACTTTTTACTACGCAACAGATCTTTTTAGGTAAAATCTGAATGCTTTTTCTCCATTTGAAAAATATTTAGGATATTTAAAAAAATAATTAAACAATACCTTTTCTTCAAAATGCAAAAACAACACTTTCTGTCCTGTAGCGGGTAAATATTAAGTTAAAAATATGCCGCTTTTGCTGGGATATAGTACATTTTCTTGGCATTCCAAAAATATACACAACTGAAAATTGTCGATTTTTGATATATGACGTTGTTGAAAGGAGTGAGCGACATATGTAATAGCAATATTTATTTTTTACATTGTAATGAAAGAAAATTGTTTATGCAATAAAATTCAACATGGCCGAATGATACGATGTATTCCAGATTTAACCTCTCCATTATCTATTTATGCATAGTTCTTTTATATTCAGTTTCTATTTTAATGAATCATTTAATGACTTTATAGATAATGGAAGTAGGTTGTACAACTTTATTGCGTAATATTTTTGTATATTAAAAGCATTGCTAACTTTGTGGTATGGTAATATAATATAACACTATCCTTACCATTCATCGTCCACTTTGTGTAATACCACTCTAAAGTGGTGCTCGTATCACACAAAGTGAACGATGAATGATAAGGATAGTGTTTTATTGCATAGTAATAAGTGTTATTTTGATCAAAAGAGGTATGTGTTAGATTTTGTTTGATGTGTTTCTGAGTTTTGGATTAACGTTACCATAAAGTATGTTTATTATGATTTGTGTGCTTTTTCCATTCATATATTTAGTCCGCCGAGTGTCCGCGTAGTGTAATGGTCAGCATGCTCGTCTACCGTTCTGGAGGTCCCGGGTTCGATTCCCAGGGGGGTTTTATAAATATAAGTGATTTTTTCACTCTAATGTTTATTCAATATCACACTAGACTGGTACCTAAAGTGGAGGGCTGATCACCTTTCCTTCATGTGTAATCGATCGAGATAACACTGCGTTTATGTGAAGCAGTGCCCTATGCACCATTGGGGTGCGGTAAGGGTTTTGTTATTATTATATTTCCATTAGAGGAATTCTTAATCGTTACACGTGAGTAAAGTGATCACTTAACTTATCCTATGACGGTCGTAAGTCCTGTATATGCCCAGGCTCCATATTCATTTTCATCTGTATTGAGATGTCAACAAAATAATGTAAAAAATAACTCCTAATTGGAGATAATCCAGATTTGTAAACAAGTAATTAGACACACTCAAAATGTTGTTATTAAACTATTATTTGTACGAATAACACATCGGGTGTTTCCGCTGGTCTTCGGCTCGTTAATCACGTGGCTTATATGATCATGGACGTGGCCAGTTAGCTGATGACACCAGAAGAACTCTTCATGTAACCACATGTACATACGTCATCATTCCTCTTGAGAGTGTGTGAGTTAACAGTCTCGTGTGTTATTGATGTCCATTTCGAAAAGCCGACAATTTGGATCGTTTCGCCCTTTCATTCTTCAAAGGCAAAAAAAAGAACCATGGGTGTAGAGGCGAAACGTTTTGTTTTTTTTTTTTTAAATTTTTATTAAACAAAAATAAAGATTTTTCAAAAGTGGTCATTTTTTAAAATTAAGTTTTAAAAATGATAGGTTAGACCAGGCATGGGAAACCTTTCTATTTCAAAAGGCCACATTCACTTATCTCATTCAACATGAGGCCGCAGTAAAGAAAACTTTGACACCCCCACTATAAACTAAATATTTTAATTATATCACAATGTAAATTGTTAAAAATTCAGTTAATAAAATATGAAAGAAATGCCTATTTACAAAAATTGGCATCAGTCGAAAGGCCGCACTAGAATATCAATAAAATAACAGGATTTAGATAACTAAATGATAATTAATGACAAATTACATTTTTTTATAAATATACAAAAATGTGATTATTTTGTTGTTGTTTTTAACAACAAAATGATCATAACTGAAAAATATGTGTATGATAAAAATAAAATGATAAAACTGAATATGATAAAAGTACAAGTGTAATTAATTGACTCAAATGTATCAACTTTTAAGTGTATTCAACCACCGCCCTTGTCTCGATCCTTCCCCGCCCTTCTCCGCCCTTCTCCGCCCTTCTCCGCCCTTCTTAACCCATTATCCTAACAACCATGGCGGTTACGCCACTGCTAGAAACAGGTAGCTCTGTTAACTTTTTATTCCATTAAGAGGTATCGCAGTTATATCAAAATATACCTGGGCCGACGGACAAACGGTTCGGCTCTTTTCGCCAATCTCCGGCAGCCTTCGTACCCCGAAATAATTAGCGGGAGAGGCACTGCATTGTGGTATTTCAGAAATATAATGGATATAAAAGCGAACACTAATTCGAGTTGCACACACATAGCTTTCGTCTTACTCCACACATCAACATCAACAATGGTTAGTATGAACACACTTATATGTTCTCAGAACCAACGTTGAAAGCACTGTCCATCACTCAATACCAGTAGAATTATATACACATATATATATATATATATATATATATATATATATATATATATATATATATATATATATATATATATATATATATATATATATATATATATAGCAAAGCATAGCTGGGTGCATCTAGTAGACTTTTCCCTTTTTTCAATACTTATCATTTGTTTTGTATAAATGAATGTTAAATAAAGATTTCATTTCTACCTTTCAATTTAAAAAAACGCCTGTTCGTAATAAGTAATTTTAAACGTTATATAAAATCCTAATTAAGTAAATAAAAACTCGTTGATCATTTATTTAAATCAGGGTTTAAATAAATTATCAACGAGAGATCAGTAATGTATTATTTCAACATAAACAAAGTCTGTATACATAATATGTCAATCATTTTAAAACTAATAAACTCGTTAAAAATATTTTGAATTTGTGTAACCCTTTGTTCACAAATATCAGTAAATCCGAAAGATAGAGATTAAGAAATTTAGAGATACATAAACATGGACATGTCTTTGGACAGTTACAGGAGCTACTGACGAAAAAAAAAGTTGTATTCAAACACTTCTAAAAGATGTTATTTTTGACATCTCATCAAAGATGAAGAAGAATATGGATGTCTGGGCATTTACAGTGGCAGTTTAAGTGATCACTTTACACACGTGTAACATTCACCAATTCTACCCATTATTGACAACCACACTACTCAAATTCTTGGAAGTTCTATAAATATGAACCAATTTTGAAATATTGTTCTTGAATCACTAGAACTTCACTAGAGACATCTATCGGTGAGATGTAAAGAAGCTTTTTACTAAGCAGAAACTCTTATATTAGTATGTGAGGTCCGAATCCTGGATTATAATCACACACACGAGAAACGCCAGAAAATACCATTTTCATTTTTATTATTTAAGCTTACTTCTAAAAGAATCCAATAGATGGTATAAGATTTGACTTGCAATGAAAACACTTCCAGGTATGGACATATACATAGGTATTTAGAAAATCGGGTAGAATGATGAATGTTTCACAGTAGGTGAAGTGGTTATTTAACTAGCCGATGACAATTCTAGTCTTCTACAAGCTATTTACTCTCTCCGAAACATTTAAGGGGAAGGTAAAATTTCGGAGACAAAAAACAACGAATGAGCATATGCGTCGGAGTTGGAACAACACCTTTCAATAAAAATATTTTTTTCTCCTTTTAGAATACCTTTTTTAAGGGAACTATTTGCCCTTGTATATGGAGACTTTAATATGATATGCATATCAGTCAATTTCCTGTGCATCGAGGGTGCAATGTGCCATTATCAAGCTGTTCTCAACAAATTATTAAACACTACCTTGCTGGTCAAATTGAACCGGAAATATAACGTGAAATGTCAGACTTAAAGAATTAATTAAAAGTCGAATGAGATCGTAAAGGAAGAAAGGAGGCATGTGCTTTTTCGATAAAAATTAAGACAGTTATTTGTTTATTTATTTCAACTTTATGAAAAATATATATATATGTACATTGGCGGGCTTCTTGCTAAAAAGCAATATCTTCCAGCCAACAAAAAATATGGTACATATTGTAGAGTAGGTACTGAATAAATAATCTTAGTAGACATGATTTGATTGTTGTCATCCATTCATTGTTCGACACTTCTAAATACATTTATATTATATACATACATATATTGCCTCAACAGTAACTGGGTTTTGTCCACTCTTTTTATTTTTCAACATATGTAAAGAAGAATATGAAAGTCTAGGTATTTACAGGGCTTATGATCTGTAAATTCCTAGATATATGGATCAATCTCATGACAGAGAACATGCGAGTTCACCACAGCAATCTGTATTGTAAAAAAAAAATTATGAACAAGAGATTGGACACAATTGAAAACTGGTCAAATTATAAGCTACATAAAAAATTATGTTTTCAGACGATTCCCAATATATGAAATTAATCCGGGGTCCGGATATTGCATAAATCTAAAACAGGGTCTCTGCTAAATAAAAGCTTTCTCGATTCAATATAGATGGTTGGTGTGAACTCATATGTACTGTGTCACGAGATTTATCATACATATCGCTCACTCCTTTCAACAACGTCATAAATAAAAAAAACTTGATTTTGTAGGAGATCGTTTTAGAAGTTTAAAAATATAATACAATATATTACAAATAAATATCAAGCCACTTTTTGAACTTTATACTGTGCAACAGTTCTTTACAGTTAAAGCCTGAAGGTTTTTTCTCCATTCGAAAAATATTTAGTGTATTTAAAAACATAATCAAACAATACATTTTCCTCAAAATGCAAAAACAACACTTTCTGCCCTGTAGCTGGTAAATATTAAGCTAAAAATATGCCGTTTTTACTGGGATATAGTACATTTTCTGGGCATTCCGAAAACATGCACATCTGAAAATTGCCATTTTTTTATATATGACGTTGTTGAAAGGAGTGAGCGATATGTATTATATATATATGTATCTAGGAGTTCCAAAAATTTGAGTATTTGTGGATTATGTATGGATTATGATGTTATTTGAAAATTTTGTGGTTGTAGAATGGTGAATGTTGCACATGTGTAAAATGATCACTTAGCCACGTAAATACCCAGACTTCCATATTCTTCTTCATCTATGTTGAGATGTCAAAAAATGTATCTAGGTTTTTTTTATATTTTTTAAATTCAGATTGATTCTACCTGCGCTAGATGATAAATGCTACTCTTGTAATTTATGTGTGGATATGTTTGTTTGTGTGTGTGTTTCTAGTGTTTGTGTATGGGATATATAGATATCGAACAGAAACCGTTTTGGTCCATACCACACAATGGGATCCTGAGATGCTGCAGATGACGCGTTATCAGATGAATTCCTAGACTCCGATTATTGTCCTGCTAACGTCTGAAACAGGGATCGCCAACAAAAGTTAATTTTTAATTTGCAAACTATATGTTTTTTTTCTAACCAATTATACCTAAATTGTATGTTGTTATGCCTAAATTTATATTTAAATTGGACATGTAGAACGAATGTGTGAGAAAATTACGGTAAAACAAAAAAATAAGGATGGTTGGAAAAAGGCGCACAGGAAGATCAAAAAAACTTGGCATGGTCAGATATGTCAAATACTTGGACGTGGTTAGGTAAGGAGTGGAAATAATGAAGAGATGCATCAGTGTGGAAGAGGCGAAGAATGTTTGCAAAGACAGAATGGTGTGGCGTTCTATTCTCTCTACCTATCCCTATGGGGGAGCGGCGTGAGGGTTAGTTAGTAAGATAGTTTAATGTAAAACTTAAACCACAAATTTCAACAACAATAAAACTGAAACTAAATAACTGTAACAATTGAAAATCATATTTTCAGGCGTTTCCCAGAATGTAAAAATAATCCGGGGTTTGCATACACCCAAGTAAAATGGTTTCTGATAAAAAATCAAACAAAAGCTTTCTCATTTTAAAAGCTGTTGTGAACTCATATGTAGGTACCTACTGTGTCTTGAGATTAATGATATATCAATAAATTTGAATAGTGTGGTTGTCAATCGTGTGTGTAAAGTGATCACTTAACCAAGCCTGTGACGGTCGTAAGCCCTGTTAATGCGCAGACTTTCATATTCTTCTTCATCTTTGCTGAGATGTCTAAAAATAATGTAAAAAAGATTAAAATATATTAAATGCCATGTACCACCTTTATCTCATTCCGTCTATTATGTTATCTTTCCGAGATCAATCAATGGTTAGCGACATCTGTAAAAAGGAGAGGGTTTTATAATTTATTCGTTGTCAGTCTCCTTACTATGGACCACACACAGATTCGTCTCGTGAGATCACCAATTACTCACTCATTTTAACACTCAATTCTTAAAGTATTACAGTATTTATTGATAGAAATCACAGTGAAATCTCGTATTTACACTAAAATAATAAACATGCGATAACATACAATAATATCCTGGAATAAAAAAAAATTACAAAACAAAAATACATCAAACTCAATACACAGCAACTTTTTGAGTGTGTTGAAATACTTATTCACAAGTTTTGTGAACAGGTATTAGGACACACTTTAAACGTTGTATATAAAAATAACTAGTCTAACCATAAACAGCATAAAAACTTTTTTTTGAACCTTCAAATAATATTTTCAGACGTTTCTCAGCATGCAAAAATAATCCGGGGTTCGGATCTTGTATATATAATAAATAAAAGGGTCTCTGCTAAATTAAAGGTTTTTCAATCCAATATAGATGGCTGTTGCAAACTCATGCATACTGTGCCACGAGATTAGTCAGTACATCTAAATGTTCCGAAAATTTGAGTAATATGGTAGTCAATCTTGGGTAGAGGTGAATGTAACTCGTGTGTAAATTTATCACTTAACCAGCCTATGACAGCTCATAAACTCTGGAAATACCCCGACTTCCATATTCCTTTTTTTGAGTGTTAGTTGGGTTCCAGTTTCGTCGATACCAGCCTATAAAAAGATATAATTTCTTTCTTTTGGTTTATATATATCTCTCGCTCCTTTCAACGTCATATTTAAAAAAAAACTTGATTTTTTCAGGAGATCGTTTTTAAAGTTTAAGAATATAATACAATGCAATTAAAAATATATCAAGCCAATTATTAAACTTTTTACTGTGCAACAGTTCTTTACAGGTAAAACCTTAAGGTTTTTTCTCCATTTAAAAAATATTTAGTATATTTAAAAAAATAATCGAACAATACCTTTTCTTCAAAATGCAAAAACAACACTTTCTGCCCTGTAGCGGGTACATATTAAGTTAAAAATATGCCGCATTTGCCGGGGTATAGTACATTTTCTGGGCATCCCGAAAACATGCAAAACTGAAAATTGACGATGTTTGATTTATGACGTTGTTGAAAGGAGTGAGCGATATATGTAAACGAATGTTTTTTTTTATGATCAACAAATTGGTTATTTTTAATAATTATTATAACCGACGTATAACCGATCTTACTCATTGATGCCTGATACATATTTTTTTTCGAGATGACCAAAAAGGTTTTTGTATTGGAATGCAACCTGCCGACTGCTGAAGGGTTTCGATAGGGAATAGGTAGCCAATTTGACATGCATTTTTGATGGAACTTCTAAAGGGTCCGTAATAAAATGAATTATTTTTTTCATCTCTGTAACAACAACGAAAATTCGCTTTGAAAAAAAGTTCCGTGTAATTTGGGATTTGATTTAAAACGAAAAAATTTAATTGTCAAATATGCATTATATATATATATATATATATATATATATATATATATATATATATATATATATATATATATATATATATATATATATATATATATATATATATATATATATATATATATATATATATATATATATATATATATATATATATATATATATATATATATATATATATATATATATATATATATATATATATATATATATATATATATATATATATATATATATATATATATATATATATATATATATATATATATATATGTATATATATATATATATATATATATATATATATATATATATATATATATATATTTATATATATATATATATATATATATATATATATATTTATATATATATATATATATATATATATATATATATATATATATATATATATATATATATATATATATATATATATATATATGTAAAAATATATTTATATTTACATAAATTAAAGCCTTTTATTTATAAGTTGTCTTTATCCAAACCTTGAAATGAAGTGTGCAAGTCTCAAGGTTCATATGAGATATACACAAAACAAAATGCGATGAAATAAAATTAAGAAAGGTGTGTTGAGATGGTTTGGACATGTAGAAAGAATGAGTGAGGAAAGAACGGTAAAACAAATTTATGAGGTGTATGATGTTAGAAATGAGCAATATCAAGCGCGTGAAATACTCGAAAGAGAAGTCGACGATTGTGTATGAGGAGATGCATGAATGTGGAAGAGGCTAGAAATGTTTGCAAAGACAGAGCGTTGAGGCGTTCTATTCAATCCGCCTATGCGATGTCTCTGTGGCGTGATGGTTAGGTAGTTAAATGGTTAGCTTAAGTCTGAAAGCAATTAATCACACAATTATCTTTCTCTTCTCGCCCTTATCCACACCCAATGGTGCATAAGGCACTGAAACGTATTAACGCAGTGTTATCTTGATCATTACTTACATGAAGGTGATAACTTCTGATTCAGGGACCAGTCCAGGGTAATATTAAATAAATAGAGTGTAAAATCACTAATATTTATTTTCAGCCCCTCTCCCCTTGAGAATCGAACCCGGGACCTCCAGCGCGGTAGCTAAACACACTAACAATTACACCACTGTATCCGTATAATGTAAATATTTTAAGTATGTAAGCATATATTACTGTCATCAAGGAATGAGTACTTCACGCCGGTGTAGACACTGCTGCCATCTCTCGGCGTCATAATAACATAAAGCGTCGCTTCCACCCTTATCTCCCTGCCACCTTCCCGCACCATCACACCCCCACTCGCTAGCAGCGCACCACTCCACCCCTCACATTAATAAAACAATAGGAGACTTCCGCTGTACACTAAATTTCACAGAAGCCATATTCAGCCCTTAACCCTAAACTTACCGACGGGGGTACTTATCGACGAAGTCAAAAAAAATTTTTTTTCCAAAATTTCCAAGCACACTTACCAATTTACTAACTACACATCGCGACGCTTCCCGCAGGGGTAGGCAGGGAGAATAGAGCACCACAGCAATCTGTCTTTAAAAACAATATTCGCCTCTTCCACATGTGTAATATTCCTCACACATATCCGCCGATTATTCCAACTCCTAACATGACCACTTTTTGACTCACCTTTCGTGCCAAGTTTTCCTTACTTTGCTCATATTTTCAATTACATTTTGCTTCATAATTTTTTTTTACATACTGGTCTTTCCTCACTCATATGTTCCACACGTCCAAACCATCTCAACACACCTTTACGAATTTCATCGATGACGCTTATTTCAGCCTTGAAATTATTTCTTTCACAACCTTTCGAACATCTATCGCACATTCGTCCAAAAGATCGCAATTCGATAGTTATCAGCGTATTTTGCCAACTCCGTGCTTCGAATCCATACATTATGGTTGATATCTGATAAATGAAAGAGTTTATGTTCAATAAAAAAGCTACGTTTATCTCACCATGCCTCACTTATCTGAAATTCTAGTGATTCAAGCACTGTGTTTCGATTTTGTACGACATATATAGAAGTTCCAAGAATTTGGGTTGTGTGGTTGTCAATCATGGGTAGAATAGGTGAATGTTACACGTGTGTAAAGTAATCACTTAAACCAGCCTTTGACGGCCGTAAGCCCCATAAATGCCCAGACTTCCAAATTCTTTTTATTTAAAGACATTTTAAAGATTTTTTAAAAAAAAAATAGGTGATAATTTGCTAATGACAGTTGAAATGAAGTTGGTCGATTTGAGGGTTAGGGATGGGTGATGGGTAGCCCAGACCGCCTGAATATCCGCTTTTCTCAAGGGCCGCCTTAACCCTTCAAGGGCGGGTGTTAGTTAACCCCTTCGTCGCTTCAGGCGTATTCCGAGTAGAGCTTTCATACTAATAAATTGACTGAGCGAAAATAATAACGAAGTTATTTTTGCATTAACTCATTCTGTATATGATAATGTCTGGCATTTAGGGTGTGAATATATGCAGACATTATTTATGGCATTTTCTATTCTTTAAATTGATTTAATAAAACATAAATTTCAAACAATACCTTTTTTAATTGTGTCCAAATCTTTCACAAATCTTGGTTTGTCTTCTTCTTCTAACCCTTATCCTAGCCTAATGGTGCATAGGGCACTGCATTTTATAAACGCAGTTTTATCTTGATCGTTAACTCATAAAGGAAATGTAATCAGCCGTTCACTTTACCAGGCCAGGGTGATATTAAAAAAATATAGCAGTGAAAAAATCACATTTATTCATATAACCCCTCCTCCTGGGAATTGAACCCGGGACGTTCCCTTTGCCTACTCCTGCGGGGAAGCGACATTGTGGTAAGTTCGATTACATATATATACATATATATACATATATATATATATATATATATATATATATATATATATATATATATATATATATATATATATATATATATATATATATATATATATATATATATATATATATATATATATATATATATATATATATATATATATATATATATATATATATATATATATATATATATATATATATATATATATATATATATATATATATATATATATATATATATATATATATATATATATATATATATATATATATATATATATATATATATATATATATATATATATATATATATATATATGTATATATTATGACAACCTTCGCCATTCCTGTCAATTGTATGAATATCTACAGTATTGTATGAATAAACCTAAAATAAATCTGAAAACCCTGATTTGGATAAAGAACATAATTTGCTACACTGACAAAAATATAGTTGTCAAATTTATATATGTAATTATTGCAGTGGTTCCAAATGCGAGTACTCGAATATTGTATATTTTTTTAAAGAAAAAAACAACAAAAAATGGACGTTTTGGACATCAGGCCCGCGTCGGGGTTCGCAGATTGAGAAGAGAGGGTGTCATTCAAAATCAGACCACGTGTCCCATATTTCATCATCACCCCAGTTAGGGGTCGGTTCGGTGGCGGCTCGAGCCGTAGGGCGGCAGCGGGGAGGGGGGGCTACGCAACGCAGGGGTCACCCCACCGCCCCCCGCCCCCACCAGGACCCGAGGGGCGGCGGGGGGCAAAGAAAGTGCGAGAGAATCTTGCTAAATATAATGCCATTTTCGGAGCTAGACTTGAAGTGATCCAAGTCCTCAAAAAATATTATCAGGTGAAAATAATTTGAGTTTTTTTCCAGTTATAATAATAATCAACCCTTTTCGAAAAATTCACAGTACAAAGAGTAGAAAATATATTTAATAAAATATCAGTCAAACAACTGCTTAAGGGAAACAAGCACTCAAAACTCGAAAAAACAATATCCCAAAGATATAAAAAAAAATCATTTGGGGCATCACAAAACAGTACCAAC
This sequence comes from Brachycentrus maculatus, assembly GCF_059751285.1. Classification (NCBI taxonomy): domain Eukaryota; kingdom Metazoa; phylum Arthropoda; class Insecta; order Trichoptera; family Brachycentridae; genus Brachycentrus; species Brachycentrus maculatus. The sequence goes on from NW_028280922.1 coordinate 1,329,342, forward strand.
AAAATTACAAATACTGAAATATAAAAAAAAATCAATAGCCCGTTAAAAATTTAAATATAAAAGACACAAACACTTTGATAAAACTAAAAACATACATACAGTATCCAATTAAAAAAAAACTGAACAAAATAACTCCCTCTCCAAGGACAAGAGCTTGACGTCGCCCACCTTATCAAGCTGATATACCTTGGGAATATTAGAAGGAGGGGTAGGGAGATGAAAGAAAATTCAGCACAAAAAAATATACTTAAATTAATTTAATTAAAATATCAAAATTATACGAAAGCGACTTTAACTTAAACTAATCTTAAATTGCTATCTTAAATTAGCTTAAAATTAATTAATCCTATCTTAAATTAAACTTATTCTAACCTTTGGTGAAAAAGATGCGCCGTGATGATGGGGTGGCCGTGATCCTTTGTGAAAAAGCTGCGCCGTTGGATGCTGGGATGAGGTTCTTCTTATGACGGGTCTGCCGTGCGATGATTCTTGCTTCTTATTTTCTTCTTCTCCTAGTAGAGCTTCAGCTCTTAATTTGAAGGCTTATGACCCGGCGTGGGTCTGCTTTTCTCGCAGCGTTTTCTGCGTGGGATACTCCGGATGAGTAACTCCCTTTGTTTTCTATCTTCTTCCTCTCTGTGTAGAGCTCCCGCTCTTCTCCTCACTTAAGTCTTAAAACCTGGTGTAGGTATGCTCCTTCTAACTGATTTCTCCCGACTGCTCGATCCCCCTGATCTCTTCCGACTGCTGCTTACAACTCCTCGATCCCACTGATTTCCCGAATGCTCTTTCCAACTCTTCTTCTTCTCTGTGTCTTCTGACTGACCAGCCGTCCGACTGGTCGATCTCCTCTTACGACTTACTCCCTCCAACTGATCCTTCCAATTGTTGGCTTCCAAGAGATCGATCCCACTGATTTCTTCCCGTTATATTCGGTTTCTCTCCTTGAAGATCACGCCCTCGAAACCATTTTTCATTGGCTGACGGTGCGCTTGTATCCACCCCCAAAATTTTCAACGTCTAGACATTTCAATTAGCAAACTTAATTTTATTTATAATATAATAAAAAATGCTCTTAGTATATAATAATAAAGACCACCAAAGTTGGCGACAGTTTTTATGATTCAAACCTTTTAAATACATTTTAGTTTTACGACAGGTAAATTATAAAAGGTCGGAGCCATAAAAAATATTTGCGCGCACAGAAAATTTTTTTTTTACCTAAGACAAATTAATTAAATGGATTGATGATTGATTTTTTTAGCCAGCCTGAAAGGATAAACGTGGTTTCACCACGTCAAGCTTATCTAAAAATATTTGTTCTAGGGAACAAATATAAAAATATATGAACCCTAGTAATATTATTAAAACATTTTTTTAAATGTTTCCTCCGTTCCTTATAAAAATAATAAAGGTGAATTTGGATAATTTATATAGCGCCATTTTCGTAAAATACTACCTCAAGGGCGCTTCGCTGTGAATGAATTTGGGAAAAGAAAATAGTGGAAATGATTTAGCAAATGAATGTGTTTTTCGTTTTTTTTAAGGTCACTAGTTAGAAAAACTAGTTAGAATGAGCATTCCATGTCAACGGTCCCGTAAAACCAAAGGCACACTCTTTGTGAATATTGTGATGACATTTTTTTATGATATTGTATCCTCCAAATATAAAATTTATATAAAATTTCAAAAATATTAAAATTTCAGTAAAATGGACATACACCATCAGAATTCTCGTCCATCGGGGTCAGAAAAAACCAAGCAGATGAACGTATCAAAGCGTTTCCATTTCAAACAAGCAATTACCTCCGTGGGCCTTATTGAGAGGGACATAAGGGTGACATTCCAGTGGCAGAAGCGCGGAGCTTAGCTGGTTCCGTAACAATACCCATACAGTGCGAGGGAGGGAGACGGAAACATAGAAGAGGAGAAAATTTATATTACGAATTATCCCGTTAGATGGATCTGACCCCAGACCTGTGCGCTGATTACATTTTAAAAATAATATTTTTTAAAAGGGTATATTTTTTCTTGTTGTATTTTTAAACGTTATTTTTCACCTGTGCAGCGAAATTTACAACTTTCAGTGAAAATTAAAACAAAAATTACATTTGTATTATTAAATAAAAAGAAAAATATTGTACTAGATTTAAAAAAAAAAGTTTTAATTTTCAATGAAAATATAACATGTTCAATTGTGAAATTAAATATTTTAGAAATTTGTGAATGCTCTATTCCTTCTTTTCCATTCAACCAAACCAAGCCTCAGTAACTCCTGGCTAAGTACAAACAGTTTATAATACAACAGTTTTTAAATTAAGTTTTAATTGGTTAATAACATTATTTCTTAAGATCTATAGTGACCCGTGTTTCGTTGCATTACGCATCATTTTCAAACACCACATAAATTAATGAAATTATTATATAGCCAGTTTATAATATCTTCTTATTCTTCAAATCCTTATCCGCACTCCAATGGTGCATAAGGCACTGCATCATTTAAACGCTATATTAATCATTAACACATGAGTTAAAGGTGATAAGCCCCCCGCTTCAGGTACCAATCCAGGGTAATATTGAATAAATATTAGGATGGAAATTTCACTTATATTTATTTGGCCCCCCCTGAGTATCGAACTTGGGACCTCCAGAACGGTTGCCGAGCTTGCCTATTTTTAATTTAAGTTTTACTTGGTAAATACCACTTTTCCTTTAAATGTATTGTACTTACAATAAACTCTAATTATAATATAGCATCAAGACAAGATCAATGCGTAAACATATTATGTGAATATTTTATTTATTGTTTCGGCACTCTCTTTGTGGTAAGACATGGTGAAATTTTAAATGAAAAATACTTGTTTTTTAACCACTTGAGTTTATTTTACGACGACTAGTTTCAGGTCTGAAGATGAAAGCACAGCTTGCGAAACTAGTCATCATAAGATAAACTCATGTGGTAAAAAACAAGTGTTTTGCATTTAAATTTTTATGTGAATATTTTCAAAAATTTTGATATTCGTTTCTAGATTGAAGTGTAAACATTTAGTCGGTCGGATGACACCTCTCGGTGCGAGAGTATTCCGGGTATAATGAGTGTAACTCAATGTAATTTCCCAGCATCCCTAAGTTTACCGGTGTCTCCTCTGCCGACTGCCGACTGCCGACTCCCGGCCGCGGCGTGCGGCGCCCGTCGCGGGCCCCGGGCGTCGAGACGCCGGCGCTCCGACGGCTTGGGGAGGCTAGGCTAGGGTGACACTCCTATCAACTTCGTCAAATAAAATTAACTAAATTCTCACCTATAATGAAAGATGTATTAGGTGTGTTACTTCTCGAGATATTATACAGATGGCGTTTGGAACTAGTTTATTATTATTAATCATGATGTGAAAGATATTTACAAGGACTATGAGGAGCTGCCTTATAAATTTATTTTACCGTTCTTTCCTCTCTTATTCGTTCCATATGTCCAAATCATCTCAACACACCTTTCTTTTATCGATAATGCTTATCTCAGCTTTGCATACCTTCCTTAGAAGAAACTCTTTTATTTGTTTGTGAGGTCCGAATCATTGTCAAAAAAGAATATGAAAAATAACTTCTTTCATTGGAGATAATCCAGATTTATGAACAAGTATTTAATAATAATAATAAAAAACCCTTATCCGCACCCCAATGGTGCATAGGGCACTGCATCATATAAACGCAGTGTTATCTTGATCGTTTACAAATGAAAGAAAGGTGATCAGCCCTCCGCTTCAGGTACCAGTCCAGGGTAATATTGAATAAATATGACAGTGAAAAAATCACTTTTATTTATTTTACCCCCTTTGGGAATCGAACCCGGGACCTCCAGAACGGTAGCCGAGCGTGCTGACCATTATACTACGGAGGCGGACTACACTATGAGCAAGTATTTAGAAACACTTAAAATGTCGCAAATTCAACTGCCTTCACTTGTGTGTATTAGTAGAGGTCCTCACCAAAACGTTACATTTCCATTATAAATTTTAAGTAATCAGAAATTTTAGCTTGTAAAATGGTTACGTTTAATGATTTTATGTATTGGTTTGACGCAGGATCGGTCACGTTTTGTAGCAATTTTAATTAAAATTTCGATATAATACAGTAAAGATTTTTAAGCATTTAAATGATTTTTTGTGCAATATTGGAAATGTTTTGAATTTTTTTATTTTACCTAACGTCCAAGTAATTCTGAAATCTAGCTACGGCCTATGCAACACCGTTTATCATGACCCTACTCAGACTTCAACTTTTTAACTTTTATAGCCTATGCCTACTCAGAGTGAGGACCTCCACATTTATAGTTAGCAAGCAAGCATGGGTTCCCTCGCGGACCCGACCATCCCAGCAGTGTCACCCGAAAGTTTGTTCACCCCTCAACCCTTATCCAACCTTTCTAAGGGTGAGAACGTACACACACACAGACGACACGTCATCACGAACACTAACACGAGAGCAAAGTTTGGGGCATAGAAAGTACCCCATCCCCCAACAATATGATTCATTTTAAACCACACTGTCAAGCACTAGGGGCATACAATTATTTCTTGTTAGCTTAGAATCAATTTGACTCCGGGTGATCGTAAGTTTACGATATTTTATTCGATAACAATATATCATAATTTTAAATTTATGTTTTACTTAGTAAAAATCACTATTTCTTAAAATCTCTTGTGACACGTGTTTCGATGCATTCCGCATCATGTTCAAACACCATACCATATGTGAAGCTAATTCAAATTTTTAGAGATGGATTTTTTGGGACGTTGTAAGCAAAATAATATAACATAAAATAATAATTGATATTGGTCGAGACAGGTATAAAATAATTAAATAATGTATATAAATGATTTATTAGCCTTTTTAATATAAAAATAATATTAAAAAAGCAAGTAAGCAAGCCACCAACAAGACAAATAAGGCGGCTAGATGGGTCTTCCCAAAAAACGGAAGTAAAAATAAAAAAAAATCAACTTGTATTTATCGCTCACTCCTTTCAACAACGTCATATATAAAAAAAAATCATCAATTTTCAGTTGTGCGTGTTTTCGGAATGCCCAGAAAATGTACTATATCCCAGCAAATATGGCATATTTTTGACTAAATATTTACCCGCTACAGGGCAGAAAGGGTTGTTTTTGCATTTTGAAGAAAATTTATTGTTTAATTATTTTTTTAAAAATAAAAAAAAATAAAAAATGGAGAAAAACTTCTGTTGCACAGTAAAAAGTTCAATAAGTGGCTTGATATTTATTTTTAATACGTTTTATTATATTTTTAAACTTTTAAAACGATCTCTTTAAAAAGTTTTTTTTCATATTTGACGTTGTTGAAAGGAGTGAGCGATATGTTTATTAAAATATAATGTACATGTGTATTTCTTTCACTTTATTTGTTTTCTTCTATAGCACTATTTTCTTCACTCTAAGATCCTTTACTACGTCATCCGTACGTCAAATACAGCCCACGCCTAGATCAAAGCGCATGATTGTTCACCTTGCCTTGGTATAATTAACGATCGAGTCAACACTGCGTTGATCCGGAGTCGTGACCTGTTTAGTGCTGGGTGTGGACACGTATCAACAGAATATGTCATGTAGGAAAAGTACTCAAACAACCTTTTAAGGGTGGAAAATACTAGAATCTAAAGAAAAAATCATCTTTGAGATAATAAAACGGCATAACAATCTTCTTCATCTTCGTCTGCCTTGTAAGGTCCTCCCAACGTTAGCAATCACCATGGCAAAAGCTTCGCGATCTTGCGCCGTCCGGAACAACTCATCCACTCCTCTCATACCGGTCCAGTCGCGAATGCTGCGAAGCCAAGATGTTCGTTTTCTGCCAAATTCTCACAGTCCTATATTTCCCAACATTACAATTTAGCCATAACGATACCAATATTAAATAAAAATTAAAGTATAAAATCACCGATTGATTTTCACTCTATAGAAATCGAGCTAAGGACCTCTGATACGGTATTACACTATTACCTGACCTCTGACATTATTACGCCACCGAGCGGACAATTTTTTAACACTTTTCTTAATGGAATCAATAATGCTCATGCATCACTATATTTTGTCTGCCTCCGTAGTGTAATTAATGGTCAGCACGCTCGGCTACCGTTCTGTAGGTCCTGGGTTCGATTCCCAAGGGAGGGAAAATATAAGTAATTTTTTCACTGTAATATTTATCCAATATTACCCTGGACTGGTAACCTGAAGCGGAGGGCTGATCACCTTTCCTTCATGTGTTGACAATCAAGATAACACTGCGTTTATATGACGCAGTGCCCTATGCACCATTGGGGTGCGGATAAGGGTTTTTTTCTTATCTTTATCATCACTATATTTGTTTGATTCCTTATGTGCCATTCTGAAAATTATTATTAGGGAAATTGTAAAATAAAAACACTTATTTTTCACCACTTGAACGACTAGTTTCGGAAGCTATGCTTCCATCTTCAGATCTAAATAAAGTCATTTTAATAAAATAAACTCAAGTGGTTAAAAACGAGTGTTTTTCTTTTACAATTTCATAATTTCTTACCACAAAGTAAATGCTGAAACAATAAATAAGATATAGTATTAGGGAAATGGGTTTAAAAAGAAAAATAAATATACAATATCCGGTAGTTAGCGTATCTATTGACCAGCAATCTCAAAAGGGTTAAAATCATTATTCTAAACCAAAACCCTAAATTTCCATTTAATTGCTATCTCAGGATTGAAATCTTTACGCCATCTTCACAGCATCTCCCGCCAAAAATATTTAATTCTGACTTTACGTTACTCACTTTACTCCCAGTCATTCCCGAACAAAGGCTCAGCCTTCTGTCACACCCTCCGCGAGCGAGACTCGCCCTTGCGCAGTGGCCGGATAGGGGTGGGTTCAACCTGCGTCGGATCGGGGACTTGGGCTGTCTGGGAGCCAGGCCGACAACACTAATATTTATACAACAAAGTTTGTAACTTCCAGCGGAGAGTTTAAATTTGTAAAGTATTTTCAGAGTCCCGTTTTATGACGCGATGTCGGTTCACCTCATTTGCAAATTGTTTGTACCCTTATTTAAGGAATTATTTTAACACTAGGTATTTTGTTGTATTAATTTTTTACATTTAATAAAAAATACTTTTATCTCTTTAAACATCATAAAACTGCAAAAAAATTAAAAAAATTAAATTAAACTACTTAAGATTACTTGAAACATAAGTGCCTTAAATTGAAAACAGAGCGTGATTTAAACAACTCAAAGGAGTAATAAAAATAATAATTTTGTAAAAATTCATATAGCGCCATTTTTGTAAAATACTATCTCAAGGATGATTTGCTATGATATTATATGATACGTATTTTACACACACACACACACACACACACACACACACACACACATACACACATACACACAAACTAATAACAAAAACCATAGGTAACAAAAAAGTAAGTAAGAAAAAACAACAAGAAACCAATGTAACTATTGGTGTTTAAATATAACAAAACTTATTTAACTTCGTATACAATTACGAAAGAAAATAATATAACAAGAGAATCAATGAATGAAAGAACGATAGTTTATTTGTTATTAAAATATTTAGAAAGTAAAAAAAATAAACAAATATTTTTACGATAATTTACAAATGAAAAATTTAGCTTCTTAATTAAAGCATAAAAAAGTCTCACAAAACCATAATTGAAATAATTGGTTCTGCCGAGTAAAAATTCTAATCTCAATAATATAAGTACGTTTTGACAATAACGTTTAAAATTGACGTCTTTTACGTTGTTTTTTTAAAGAATTAGGTTTAAAAGTACAACGAATTTTGGCCAAACTCGCATTTTAAATGTTGGTATACGAGTATATCCTAATGATTGTTTCCCGATCTTATTACAGGGATGATAAAAATCTCGGGGTGGTTCTTCAAGGGTAGTACTCCCGCTTTATATTTAAATTCGCAAGAATTGAGTGTTCTTTTGATGAAATTCCGTTAATTAAAAGAAGAAAATCGGGCTAAGTGTACAAGTCTGAAAAACTCCCGAAGAATTTAATGATAGACCTGAAAATTACTGAAGCGGCTGAATTATTCTGAAATCATTAAAATTTATAGCTGCTTCTTAATTATTAACGACTGTTTTGAATATTCATCCCATTTTATAAATTCGTAATGGCGTCATAAATCGCGTAACGATAAGAAGAAATATACTTATATATACCATTAACTTACATTTTATTTACTATTTACTTTATTACAGGAGTACAAATAGATATAAGTAATTTCTAACTATCTTAAAAATTATAATATTACCTTTAACAAGTACCTGAAGTGTGGGATTTATAACCCTGCCTTCACGTTATTAACGCTCAAGTCAACATTTTGTCGAGATGATGCAGTGCTCTATGCACTATTGGGTCTATATAAGGGTCTATATAACAATAAACAAAAAATAATATCGATTATTTGGTAAATGATTTGAACAATGAAATAATTTTATATTTGGATATTTATTATGGTATTTTAATTAACTGGTTACATAGTAAACAGATTAATATAGGCAGAAATTCAACTACCCACCAAATTTCTTTCTGATCCTATTTCTAGAATTCATAATCTTTTAAATGATAAAGCTAAACACATTTAAACAAAAAAAAATTGATTGATAATTGTTTGTGGTAAAATCTATCCCTGTTTAATTCATAATTTACTTTCTTTTTTATCTAAGTTTTACTAATTAAATAACGCTATTTCCTAAAATCTATTGCAACACTTGTTTCGATGCATTCCGCATCATTTTCTTCAACACAATGACCAAAGTCTACCCCTACTCCCTCTTCAACTTTCAACGTCCCAAGGACACAACTCTAAAATTTAGATTTAGTTTCACATACGGTGTTTGAAAATGATGCGGAATGCATCGAACACGTGCCAAAATAGATTTTTTTAAATAGTTGTATTTACTAAGTAAAACTTAAATTAAAAATAAGATTTTTTGTTAAATGTTTATTATTATTTTCAAATATTTTTTATTATTATTTTATTTGTAAACAAAAATAAGACTGTACACTGACAGAATCATTCTGCACATTCGGCACTGGGTGACTGCCAATTTTTTTTTCAATGCAGGTACATTTATTATTATTATTTTTTATTATTTAATAAAGTAAAAATTTTAAAATACAATTTCATACAATTTCTATACATTTATACTTATGACAAACTTATAATTTTAGTTTCGCTGTGCTTCTCCAAAAAAGAGACGGTGCTCTTGTGTTTGAAGAGAGACTTATTTGATTATGAGATGACTTATGGTCTTATTTGATTAATGGTATAACGGCCTTTTTTATTTTCTTTTATATATTTTTAATTTTGTTTTTATTTCATACCAACGTTGTGTCTGTGTAATTACTACGAGTACATATATTTGGGACACTGATAAACCTAGGTACGTACAATCAAACACGCAGATTTTATAAATAAAGAGAAACTGACTATACTACATTTACTTACTTTATAGTAAAATCATTATTTGAAATTTTTTTTTTAATTATATACGATTCCAATTATACTTTCTGTTTTCAAAAATGTATGAATGCGAAACTATTTTCCGCAAAATTAAAATCCCTATGTCCCTGCCAAATGGCAGGTACCGAGGGTTTCCAAGGGTCGAGAGAAGGGATGGTTATTGTCCTTATTGACGTTGCTAATGCAAACCCTTTCCTTTCCACCCCGAGCCGGTCATGTTGGGTGGGTTATACCTTCGGCCGGGACGCGGTAACATCACCCTTTTATCCTATACGGTGAATCAAGCTGAATTTATTTCTGTGAAATCCCATCAAAACGTGAATGCCTCCATCCCTCAGAGCGCATGTACACGCCAGGTAATGGGGACCCTTTTTAGGGATGAAAATTCAGATTAAAAGAAAACTACCCGTAGAAGGGCAGTGACGTTACCATGCGGTCGCAGGCTTAATATTTTACTATGAATCTCAACTTGCATACGTTAGACTGTAAAAGACATAACTCGACTCAAAAGCTTGAAATAGGTTTTGAGTAAAGGAAATGTAAATATATATTTTTTTCTCTATTTTTGAAATTTATTATTATTTAAGACTGTTTTTTTGTTGACATTTCAACATAGATGAAGAAGAATATGGAAGCCTGGGTATTGACAGGGCTGATGACTTGTCGTAACGAACCTATGATAGAGTATAAGCCATCCACGTTGACATCTCAACATAGATGAAGAAGAATATCAAAGTCCGGGTATTTACAAAGCTTATGACATCTTATAACAAGACTAGTTATATTTCAGACAAAGCGAAGTTTTCAGATACATTTTAAGATATTTTATTTCCTATTTTAAATTTATTCTTTGTTTTAAAAACGTTTCTGTTTTTTGTTTAAATTTTCAAAATATTGATATAAAATACATGTATTTATGTTAAATTATCAACTGATTTCTTCAATATATTGTTTTTACGATTACTTTTCTAGATAAGACAAAGTGGTGTGGAGAATACAGCATGGGGTGGCCTTCTATTCTCTCTGCCTACCCCTACAGTTAAGTGGCGTGATAATTAGTTAGTTGTTTAAGTCAGGACTTTCATACTTTATTTCACTTTAAATCAAGTAATTAAAAAATCTAGAGATTACTAAAATAATGCGAAAATATTAATTAGCATCAAAAGGTTACTGTGAAGCACCCCTAAGGTCAATACGAATTACAAGAGTCCCCCTCAATAGGTCAAAGGCTGAGGTCACGTTGTATTTTGTATGTAATTGTACCACCGTATACATTATTTAGTATTCCGCTTCCGTTTCAAGGACCCGGATTTAAAGGTGCTCTTATTTCACAATTTGATTGTAAAAACAAGCATAAAACTAAAAACACTACAGGCGCTGAAGCGCAGTTGGAGAAAAGCTAACATACTGAGCAAATGTCATGCACTTATTTTCCTAAAAAAATCAAAGTTTTAAAAAATAAAATATAAGCATATGTGATTTATGAAAAATTTTCATACGATCGTTTCTCGTTCATACGTTAATTTACATAGGTAAACCTTTATTATTTTTGACATCTTAACATAGATGAAGAAGGTTATGGAAGCCTTGGCATTTACAGGACTTACGACCGTTATAGGTTGGTTAAAGTGATTACTTTACACGCGTGTGACACTCACCGATTCATATTTATTTTTAAGATTATTTTTTAACATCTCAACATAGATAAAGAAGAATATGGAAATCTTACGATCTTATTTCAACCGTCATAGGGTGGTTTAAGTGATCACTTTACACACGTGTAACATTTACCAATTCTACCCATGATTGACAACCACACCACAACCACACCATTTTCGAAATTTTTATATGTATATATGATCCAATTTCGAAACATTGTAAAAAATCACTATAAATTTCACGAGAGACATCTATTGGTGAGACGAAGAACCCTTTTTATTGAGCAGAACTCTTATAATTGGAGAATATCCAGATTTGTGAACAAGTATTTGGACACACTCATAATGTTGTTGATTTATTTTTAAATTATCTACCTTAGTTTTCATTTTTCCTTTTTAAGTAAGATTCTTATAAAAGAAAAATATATTATTTCTGAAATGTTTTCTCCCTGCACGAAAAAAAAAGGAACATTGACATTTTGTTTCAATTTTGTCAACCGCTTTGTCTGCGGAGAAATGTATGCCCTATAAAATAGCGTAAAGTAGAATAATTTGCCACACAAATCGATGCAGTATAAAAGGCATGCGTAATGCCTAAATTCCTTTATTTTTCTAAGTGACTTGTACTCTTTCCTGACGATGGAAATCACTCTTAAACCCTTAGCACTGCGACGTAAAACGGCCAAACCTAACTTCCAGTATCCATACACCATTAATAAAATACATTTGTAAAACGTCTTGAAAACAATATTTAAACCAAACGATTTAAGGATTTATTCTTATAAGTATAAAGAAGGTTTTCCCGTAAGTTTTTCACATTTGATACTACGTTTTGCCACGAAGTGTTTGTATACGTGTGCCGGTGGCTACATTTCATACGAAAGAACATCCAAACGTTGTAAGCGCCGATGCGTATAAGGTCGATATTACAACCAATTCTGTTGGAATCTCATCCTTAAGGCCATATGACACGACCAAACAGGTTTTGGCATTCTGACTACTGTTCATCTAATCCGTATTGTTTCGTCTCACTCCAATGAAAAAAACAAAACAATCATTCTTCCACATATAGATTACTGCTCAACAGTGTTATTTTTAGCAAACGAAGGAAATCTAAATAAACTAGAAATTGCACAAAATAGGGCGATGAGAATAGTTCTTGGGAAGAATAAATATAGCAATGTAAAAGGAATGAGAGATGAACTAAAATGGTTATCTGTAAGAAGAAGACTTAAATTTAATATGTTGATATTTGTACATAAATTTTTTCACGATAAGTTGCCAAAATATTTTAAGGATAAAGTTGTCTTAAACAAAAATTGTCATGAATATGCTACTAGACAAAAGGATAAAATAAGACTACCATTATTGAAAAGAGCTGAGTCGCAAAATTGCTCGATGTATAAGGGTTTAAAAATGTATGATGAGATGCCTGAATGTATGAAGAATGAAAAGTGTCTGAAAGAATTTAAAAATAAATGTCTAAGTTACTGTAAGGAAATGTAAATATATAAAGATGATGTAAATGTATATAATAGTTTATATTAGTTTTAATATAAGCTAACTTAAGAAATAAATTAAAAAAAATGATAGGGGAGTGAGGGAGAAGCCAGCGGTTCAATTACAAAAGTTGACTGGTGAAATTTTCCGGGAAAATAGACCTTAAACAAGTCAATCAGAAGGCGGAGAATCGCTAACCAGCCGGAGGAATTTCTCGGTTACAATAAATATGGAATGTGGAATAGTTTTCTGAAAGCCTGAAAATGATCATTTGATAATGCCGTGAGAATTTTTTCAGCGCTCGGGGCGCCAAAGTGACATTTGAAGTTCATTCATATTTAAGTGGGTAGATTCTAATGGAAAAATAAGAATTACGTTTTCTTTAATTAAAATCATTCTTTTTACTGACTTTTTAATGTTTGCGCTGTTCGCTTTCACGCGAAATTTCCAATTAAATTGAAAAAACTCCGCGTAAAGAAAACATGATTAGATTGGAGATCTTGGGAGATGGAATATCTCTTTATTTTCCATTTATTCGCATGAAAAATATATTTTCAAATTAACGTCTGACGTTCATTGTACGATTTCTAAGGCAGGATGTTTTTTAGAAAATCGATCATTTAAATAATGTGTAACAACAACAATATGTTTTTTTTAAAGAGACATCAATAAAGCGATACTTTTTTTAATTAAACTTAATTAAAAACTACCTCAAAACATTTAAAATGTGTTCAAATACTTACACAATTTTTGGTTTCACCACTTTTTTTGACAATCAACATATATGAAGAAGAACATGGATGTCGAAGCATTTACAGAGCTTACGATCTGCCATAGGCTGGTTAAGTGATCACTTTATTCACATGTAACATTAACCATTCTACCAATGATTGACAATCACACTACTGTTTTTTTTTTATTTATTTGGGTAATTTTTTTATAGAATTGTCTCTAGGTATAAGTCATATATGTATGATCCATCTCATGACCTTCTGTGATTTAGTTTACAATAGCCATTTATTACTGGATTTAGAAACCATTTATTAAGCTGAGACCCTTAATTTTGATTAAGTAAACGAATGCGTTCGTAATATTTTTCTAAAGATCATCTTTCTCTCACTGTATCTAACTACTAGTGAAGAGCATTCCATGCCATCGGACCCGCAACAACAAAGGCACACTAACCAAATTTGGTGCGCTGGTTGCAATCTGGTAAGATCACGAATCTGGATTATCTCCAATTATAGGAGTTATTTTTTTTTATTGTTTTTTGACATCTAAACATAAATGAATAGATCATCTCACGAATAAATGTCTCTAGTGAAAATCTGATGATTCAAGAACAATGTTTAGAAATTGGATCAAATACATATAACTCTCAAGAATTTGAGTAGTGTGGTTGTCAATCATGGTTAGAATGGTGAATGCTACACGTGTGTAAAGTGATCACTCAAACCATTATTTGACGGTCGTAAGCCCTGTAAATGTGCGGACTTCCATATTCTTCTTCGTCCTTGTTAAGAGGTCAAAAATAAGTATGAAAAATAAATATTATACTGGAAAATCACATATATTTATTTTACCACCCCTTCCTAGGTATATTAATAAATTTTGAAGATTTATAAAGCGCCATTTTCGTAAAATAAAATAAAATAAAAAAAATCTACGTCCAGGGCGTTTCGAATCGAACCCGGGATCTCCAGTACGGCAGCCAGTACGGCATAACACAATGATGGAAAAAAAAATCGCAAGCAGTTTGTTATAATTGATCGGCTTGTAATGAATTAACGAGTCACCCACGTGTTTAACTGTGTGGATATTATTTCCCCGCTTCATTTGCCTATCACTCTCCTGTTTGTACTCCGCGGCGAAAAGTGGGGACAAAGAGCGGTCAACAAATGTTCATTGTCAACTGCCTACCCCTCGGGCCGCCCCTGGGGGGTGCGAGCGAGACGGGGCCATCCCCCGCCGCGGAAGGGAGCGCGACGGATATACATCAGACTTAACTTTAACTGAGCGATCAATATCACAATGTTGTGGTATATCGTATTCAGAAACGCTCTTAGTGAGGTTGACTAAACTTCAACCCTTGGAGAACAAAAGGGAAAATACAACAGGCTGATAATTTTGAGAACATTATTCAAAAAGGAGAAACTGAAAACAAGGGTGGATAATACTCGTTCGCAAATCTCTCAATCATAGGAGTTCTGTTCAATAAAAAAAGCTTCTTCATCTCACCAATAGATGTCTCTAGTGAAAATTCTAGTGATGCTTGTACAATTTTTCGAAATTAGATGATATGTATAGAACTTCCGAAAGTTTGGGTGGTGTGGTTGTCGGGAGTGTCGGGTTGCGGTTAGTGCCGCGGACTCTTTAGCCAGAGTTTCTCGGTTCGAATCCACCCTTCCACGATTTGATACCTATTTCAAATAATGAGCCGCTTAGGCCCACAGAAAAGTATGAAATTGAAATATTTTTTTAAATAATATAAAACAAATATTTCTCTTTAAAAAAAAAACATGGGTAGAATTGGTGAATGTTATACTTGTGTAAATTGATCATTTGAACCACCCTATGACGGTCGTAATCCCCGTAAAGGCCAAGATTTCGTTATTCTTCTTTATCTTTGTTGAGATGTCAAAAAAATATATTAAGAATAAATTATTTGAACACTTTTGACGAGTTAGTCGTTTGCCATTCGGTTGAGTGGAAGCATTCAAAATAAGCAAAAAGCTTAGTCTAAAATTTTCAACCCCGTAGCGGATATTTAAGTAAGGCATTAGTAACAAAAGCGAAATATTTTGGGATATACAATCACAAAAGCTATGGACATTTTCGATATTTTTACACGTTGGTTTATTTTACTTGTACATAGTACTCTTTTTAAGCTCAGGGTGGGATTTAAGCTACATTTGGGAGTTGGTTTTACAGATTCCTGGTTTGAGGGTGCGAAAGTTTGTCCGTGAATTAGGGGTGAGGAAGTCAAATAGCTACGAAAGATTTCGTCGAATATGTGTCAAGTATTAGTATCGCTTTGAAATCACCCCTCTCTCTCTGCCGCAAAGTATGGCCCCAAGGATGTGGGAGAGGGAGGGTGGGCAGATTGATTCAATCGGTTATTTTCTCGGAATAAATTTACTATGAGTAGTGATGGAATTGCTACGGATATTCACCAATAAACGAAATTATTAAAGCACACTGTTACCAAGTGGTTCCAATAAACAAAGTCAAATATTAATAGCCTATCGTGATAGGGTTGCCATTACCAGTTAGATTAGGAAATTGTTTTACGATTTTATTTATGGAAGAATTATTGCTGCGGCTCAATCTGGTTAAATAGAAAAGAAAGCAAAGAGAAAGAAGGCATTCTAATTATGTGTATTTATTAATTGGACAGTATATTTCGCCATTTTTGAGGAAATCCATTCCATGCTAATTTAAACGCATATTTTTTTTACCTTGCATAGGTAAAAATACCAATTGCAGATAAAAAAAAAATATCTCCGTATTCTAGAAACTAATTAAGAAGAGCTTTTTTTTAACAAATTTATATTTTTTTAAATTTTGATCAAAAGTTTTTATGATAAACGGTAGAATTTTTTAAAAATTCTACCGTTATATATATATATATATATATATATATATATATATATATCAAATAGAAAGTCAAATAATGTTATTTTTAATAATCAATATTTATTGTCTGAGATTTCAGTCGAGGCGAGTCCCAATGTTGTTAGGTCGGGGGTAGTCGGGAGCCGTAGGAGTCGAGCGTAGAGGGCTCTACGCGTAGCTAGCAGCTATTAACCCGCTACGGTTACGTGTAGCGTGTAGTGTGTAGCGTGTGTTCGCGTTGCCACGGCGACCGGCAGCGTGAACCATCTCTAGTCAATCTACGAATACACAAATACGTTCAGAGCGTTGATATAGCCGCTGTATTATAAATAGGTATTCATAACGAAGTAACGAAAAGAAATATGGGTTTTGAATGTTCAATCAAACACTGATTTTTTGAGGCTACTAAATTGTATTTTATTGTTAAAAAACACATAAAAATAAATTTTGTAACATTCGTTTGAAAATGTCATATTTTTATTTTTTTAATAAACGAATAGCCCGAAAGCCTTCATTTACTTTTAGAGGCTTGTCTGCAGGTAGGATAGTAAAGATGGGGAAGGTAAATGTGAAAAATACATCACAAACA
This sequence comes from Brachycentrus maculatus, assembly GCF_059751285.1. Lineage (NCBI taxonomy): Eukaryota > Metazoa > Arthropoda > Insecta > Trichoptera > Brachycentridae > Brachycentrus > Brachycentrus maculatus. The sequence goes on from NW_028280922.1 coordinate 1,346,249, forward strand.
TCGAGACCAATCGAAAATAAATCATTCTTGAATTCACTTTGCAATTGGCGGGAATCGAACCCGCGACTCCAGTTTCGCAGTCGAGCGTCTACCCAACTACGCCACGGCACCTGTCCTAATGTCTGACCTGTTACTAGGTGAAACAATTGTTTCAAAATTTATTTTTATGTGTTTTTTTTTTAATAAAACACCACTTAGTAGACTCAAGAAATCAGTGTTTGTTTTTACATTTAATACATAAATTAAAAGTTCTACAAATTAAACTTCAAATCTATAAACAAAAGAAAAGTATATTATCTTATTTATTTTTTCTCCTCCGATGTTGTTTCCCAGCTGTCGATCCATCTCTATGGCTGTCTGCCCGGGAGTCGTCTTCCATGGGGTTGGCCGTGAAATGCGATGTGAGGGAGTCTGGATGGTTTCATTTGCTCCTCACATGCGCATACCATTTTGTTCTTCAAAATCTTCCACACCTTACGACGTCTTGGATCTCGCATATTTCTAGTATTCTGGTGTGTTTTATTCTATCTCGTAGACTCTTGCCAGATATAGTACTTTTTTTAAGTGAAATCCGAAGTTCTTGAAATAGACGTCCGTTATATCGAGGTTTCACTGTACTAACATTGGGCGATCCAAGAACATGTTCTAACTCTATCGTATATTTGTGTAATATATTATTACAGCTTCGTGAAAAAGAATATCCTTAAACTAACAACAATTTCAAACACCTCAAACACGTTTGTATCCTTATCTGACTGCCAAGGTGTTGGAGTTGGCTGACAACGCCGCCAGAGACAACAAGAAGACCAGCATCACAGAGAAGAGGAACTCAACAAGCTGCTCTCCGGCGTGACCATCGCATTGTAATTTCTAGATGAATCGATGTGATCAAAAATATATTTAGTAACGCTGCGATACTTAACATGAAATCTTTGGAATATTACAATTTTCTCTTAAGAGTATTTTAAAATTTATACAACAAAAAAGTGTGACAAAGAAGAGTGTTCGGCCAAGTCAACTTACTAGTCTGTAGTTGAAGGCATGGGAGTCGGTTGTACGAAGAAACGTAGTAAGGTTATACTAGTGTCAACTCTTTTATTTAGAGAAACAAAATTCTCAACTTTAAAATTAGATTACGTCAAAGGTTTCTTCGTTTATTTATTTTGGAAACTAAATAGTTGTGCAAAGGTCAAAACGTAGTGAAGTTTAGCTTGAAAGTTTTTGAGTCGAAAGGCAGTACATGGTGCGACGACAGAGCATTCTATATGTGTACTGTTTGCACATGCGTTGTGTGTAATTTTCACGCGAGGCGAACGATGTAAACCTAGGTTTACAGTAGAGATGGGTAGGATTCGGTCACATAAGATCTGCATCAGTGAAGCCATATCACTTGAATGATCCGTTCATTAGACATCACAGACAGACGTCAATCAATAATCAATGAATCTGTAATTAGTGAATCGATAAATCACTCAATATTGGGATTCGGCAATGTTTTTACATTAAAGGTCCATGTTTATACATAATAGGTGTCTCAGCTTGAGACGAAGCATCTACCGTTTTATTATATATTTAATAATATGTATATTGATATATCATAAAGAGAGCAAATATCCATTATGAGAACAAAGAATCATAAAAATGACCCATGGTTAGTATATAAGAATTATGTTAAGTATGTACAAATACAGTGAAACCCTGGATATTCGTAAAAAAAATTGAAGAGAAACATTTGTAGGAAAACATTTAAAAAACACGCAAAGACTGAATAACACATTTATTTTTACATAAATTTATTATTTCTTGAATGTTTTTCGCAGATACTTTATGGCACATTTTTTATAAAATTAAACAAGTTTGTTTCAACCACTTTTTTTGTCGAAACCGGTAGGTTAAGTACACTTTAACCTACCGGTTTCGACAAGAACCTTGTCATCATCAGGGTTAATTAAATTCTAAAACACTAAAAACATTAAAATACTCATTGTTAATTACATTCCCTTACCATTCGTGTACGAGTGTGTGGAAGTTTTTGGTAAGGGAATGTAAATAACTACGAGTATTTTAATGTTTAAGAATATAATAAACCCTGATGATGACAAGGTTCTTGTCGAAACCGGTAGGTTAAAGTGCTAATAATAAAAAGGTGGTTAAAACAAAGTTGTTTAATTTTATAAAGTTTATAAAATTATTACCTTATATTGTTTTTAAATTATTTAAAAGTTAATGTATTTGTATTGTATTGTAAAAATTTGCTAATTATGTACTGTACATGAGTATACCTTAAAAGAAACATCCTCATATAGTACCTACCTCATTAACATAACTGAATGAAACTACTGTAAAGTATGTACCGTATTGCAAATTTCTCGGCTAATCCGAAGTTTTACAAATCCGAATAGGTCACAGCTTCAACTAGTTCGGATTTCCGGAGTTCCACTGTATAACAATTTGACGCATACCATCGTGCAGTCAAGTAATAAAAAATACGAAACTGGTGCCTTTCATCAATTAGCTGTTGGTTTTCTTATGCCCTAATAAGTAATGGATCCGGCCCTGCATTGATGTATAATTATTTATGGCATTGAGAAAAAATAGATTCATAAAATCAATTTTTCCAACGTAAATAATTAAGGTTCTATATTTATATACTTATTTTAAGGTTTGAAATACGAAATGCGAAAGGCTATACAGTTCACAGTAAGATAGCCTCCACCCACATACAAAAACGGTAGAACGTAGAGCGCTATAATAAAACAGAAATAAAATAAAAAGGGAAGAGTAAAGCTCCTGGACTCGTAGGGGCGGAGAAGTAAGGGAAGCAATGGGGGTGAGAAAAATGTAACCACGCACATTGCAAAACAACAGTAATGCCACCTCGCAAAAATATCCTTACATATATATGACAAAATATTTTTTTTTATTAGTATTGATACTAAACTTCAGATCTATTTTACATTTATTTATATTATTGCTAATATAACTGTCTTCTTCTTCTTCTTCTTCTAACGATTATTAGAACCAGAAACTGCATCGGATCAATCGTTAATAACATCACAGCAAGGTCTTCCTTTTCGAAGATAAAATAGTATAAAAAAGTTTTTATTTTAATTATTGTATATATATTTATTAAAGAAAAAAATACTTGGCGTTCAATTTAAAATATTAAATATTTAAATCAGACACTGAATTTTAGAGCCCACTAAATTGAACTTTATTATTTAAAAACACATAAAAATTTAATTTGTGACAATTGTTTCGCGTTATCATGGAATTTTCAAAATAAAAAAGTATTAAGGGCAAAAATAACTTATGTTTATTAAAACTTTCTGTTTATCATTCATCGTTCGCTTTGCATAATACCACTTTTTTAAAGTGGTATTAAACATAGTTAACGATGAATGATAAGGAGAGTGTTATATTACCATACCACAAGTAAACAATGTTTTCAATATACAAAGTAATGATCACATCCAATTGTATAATACTTCGACACCCACTTAGCCCACAACAGGAACATGCAATTGCACTGGACAGGGGTATTAAAAGTTTTGTACTTTTTCAGGACCGCTCCCTTAATTAGAAAAAGGCACATTGATGTACGATACAAAGTAACTTTAAAACATATCGCTCACTCCTTTCAAGAACGTCATAAATCAAAAACTTGATTTTTCAGGAGAACGTTTTTAAAGTTTAAAAATATAATACAAGGTATTCAAAATAAATATCAAGGCATTTATTGAACTTTTTACAGTGCAACAGATCTTTTCAGGTAAAACCTGAGTGTTCATTCTCCATTTGAAAAATATTTAGTATTTTTAAAAAAAAAATTAAAAATACCTTTTCTTCAAAATACAAAAACAACACTTTCTGCCCTGTAGCGGGTAAATATTAAGTTAAAAATATGCCTCTTTTGCTGGGATATACTACATTTTCTGGGCATTCCGAAAACATGCACAACTGAAAATTTACGATTTTTGATTTATGACGTTCTTGAAAGGAGTGAGCGATATGTAATAAATGTTTACGCGGAGAGATAACTTTTTGTTTGTGTTTTTCAGAGACACTTTTTCGCATATTTTTTTTTGAAATATCAACATAGATGAAGAAAAATATGGAGGTCTGGACATTTACGGGACTTTCGACCATTAAGGGCTGGTTTAAGTGATATACGTGTAACATTCACCAATTCTACCCATGATTGACAACCTACTGAAGTTGTTGGAAGTTCTACATATATATTTGAACCAATTTCGAAACATTGTACAAGAATCATTAGAATTTTCAATAGAGGCATCTATTCGTGTGATGAATAAGCTGTTTTATTGAGCATAAACTCTTATATTTGAATGTGAGATCCGAATTCCGGATTATAATCACATTCATTTTATTATTTTAGCTTTTAATTTGACCAGATAATTTATCAACAACATTTTGAGTGTACCCAAATACTTGTTCACAAATCTGGATTATTATGACGGTCGTAAACCCCGTAAATGTCCAGGCTTCCATATTCTTCTTCATCTATGTTGAGATGTCAAAAACAGATAAATTCACAGCTTTTTCTTGTATTATTTGAGGTCTTCCTTACCTTAGCGTAATGTTTAGCATGTTAAGTTAGATTTTCAGGAGGGGTCAAAATTTCGTACTATTATGATTACTTAACATTACCCTGGTACTTGAAGTGTAGGATTGACCACTACTGCCCCTTATCAGCTTACGACCCTTATGGTGCATAGGGCATTGCATCGTATTTATGCAGTTTTATTTTAATCCTTAATTAAATGTGATGTAAAAGGTGATCACTCCTGTGCTTCAGGGACCAGTTCAGGGTAATATTAAATAAATATTAATCTGAAAAAAAATATATATTTTCTCTCGCCCCCTGGAAATCGGACCCGGGACCCGCAGTATGGTAGCCAAATGTCCTAACCATCACACTAGGGTGGTGTTTCAATATTTAAATATTTAAATGTTTATCTGTTATTAAGGTATAATAGCTCCCCCCAAAACGATATGACGTTTGGAATTCATATTGTGTACGCGGGCCATTTCGCGTTAAAAATCCATACGCCGACAAGAAGAATAAAAGTCAGAAATTCATCTCTCTTCCCTCCACCTCCTCCGCCCCTCGGCCCCCTCGGCCCCCTCGGCCCGAGCCCCCCCCCCCGCCCCCACCCCCGACAGGCGACAAGCCCCCAATCTATAAATGTAAATTTCACCTAAGTCACCCTTCTGCCCGTCTACGTACATATTCTATTTCATCTCACAAACAAACTACATTATCCGGTCCTTCTGAACCTCGAGACAGGGTTGCCACCTGACGGGTGTCCGGTTTAAGGCCTTTCTCACAAACAGAATTCAATCACCGGCCGACCACCGGAGAGGTCACACTTCTCTTTACGTCCGATTTTTTTTAAAGAATGCAGGTATATTAAGGTAGTAGGTATATAAGGTATATTATAAAGAATGTAGGTATGGATATTTTTATTTATTTATTTATTATTATTATTTTTTAACTCCTTACCTTTCAATAACTCTTTTATTTTCTAAACCATATAATTATTTCAAAGAAAAACTTATTTTTAACGGTGTTTTAAGGCTGAGTTCTCGAGCTTGTCTCAAGAATTCAAACCAGAATCCGTTCAGCCGCGGTCAGGACTGCACGTGTGTCCACGCCCGATTTTTTAAAAATAATATATATTGGGTTTTTTAGAATTTGTACAAAAATATATATATTTTTAAACTCCTTACATTTCAATAACTCTTTTCTTTTCAAAACCACATGATTTAAAAAAAAAACTTATTTTTGCAATGTGGAAACGGTATTTTAAGAAAAAAAATCAAAAACGTAAAATGCTTAGACAAAATTAAGTTGCGACTTAAATGAATACTGGGCTTTAAGATTGGACTGTCCGTTTTTCAAGCATGCATTCTTAATAATGATGAACGTTTAAAATTATCCGGTCGTTATTTTTATAAATGTATATTACTTAAATTAATGATATTGCGAGCAATCAAATCTAACTAACTAACCATCACGCCACTTCCCAAAGACAGGCAGAGAGAATAGAACGCCACACAACTCTGTCTTTGCAAACATTCTTCGCCTATTCCAAATTCATGCATCGCCTCATACACAACCGACGATTATTCCGACTTTCAAGTATTTGACATACCTGATCTTGCCAAGTTTTCCTTGGTCTTCCTCCGCTTCTTTTTCCAAGTATATTCATCCCATAAATTTGTTTATACAAATAAATATACTGTAAGTACGTCAAATGTCACAAATATAATTTTAAAATTCTTTTACAAGAGATTTTTTCACGAGATAAATATCCAAAGATACAACTGTTGTAAAAAAAACAGGCTAAGTAACTCTACAAAAAATATCAATGTACAAACATGCTGGTGTAATACTGGATATCCTCTTTTCTGACAGTACTGATGTCCTTTTTTCCCCCAATTTATCTGACAACCCTAGTTAGAACTTAGACTTAAACCTTTGAGTCGAGAACATTATATGAACTTCTTTTAATTTAAACTAACTATTTAAATTCGAGGGTGCGAGCAGTTGCCAAACTATAAACTCGTATTTATAGTTTTAGCGTTAAATTTGTAGATCTCTATTTTAATTAAATATTAAATTCAAATACTGCTTTTTAGACTCCATTAAATAGTATTTTTTTATTAAAAACACATATAAATAAAATTTGTGACAATTGCTGTGTTGTGGACAGTAGTTTGAAAATGTCGCAAATTTTTATTATATTTGTTTTTAATAAAAAAATACAAATTAGTAGACTCAAAAAAATCATTTAATATTCAATGCATATGTATATTCTAAACTATGTATATGTATGCAGATTAGCATTTTAAATTAATATTTTTGCATTATCTCTTCATCATTCTTTTTTTCTTCTAAATGTTGATATGGAAATATCTACTAACGCATATACATTTAAAAGAGACAAGCCCTTCTTATAGTTTGAGAATCTGTGTATTGAGACCGTCAAGCTTTTTTTCATCCCCTTTTATATTATGCCTCGGTTTCCTTTACCACCCCCCAGTACCACAGTTTTTCGCGCAACGAAATCCAACTCCTAATAATATACACCCACACACATACACACACACACACACATCGAAACAACGGCTCTCCGTAAAAAAATACAAAACACAAACCTCCTTCTGCCATCACACAGTACTATATTCTCGGTCATTTGGGCGAAGTGCCATGGTTATTTAGTAACCTTCCCCGGTTTCCGAATATACAATTGAAATTAGACGTAAATATACCCAAACAAAGGAAAAGGACTTATTTGTTTGAAATTTTACTTGCGTAGTTACGCACTTTTTACCGTTTTGATTTACACGTTTTGTGTGCCCATAAATCACAAAATATCTTCCGTGAAAATCCCCATTCTCGAGGATACATACATACAAACATTTGTTATATGTGTCGCCTACTTTCAAAATCCGCCGGATCCAAATTTACAAGATTTTAAAATATACTGTATCGGAATGCCAATTGTGAGTTTTATTGTTTAAAATATTTATATACTTGAAAACTAACTAACTAACTAATTAACCATCACGCCGCTTCTCCGCACGGGTAGGCACAGAGAATAGAACGCCACACCACTCTGTCTTTGCAAACATTCTTCGCCTCTTCCACGTTCATGCATCTCCTCATACACACCTGCCGATTGTTACGACTCCTAACCTGACCACTTTCAAGTATTTGGCATACCTGATCGTGCCATGTTTTTCTCGGTCTTCCTCTGCTCTTTTTTCCACTTACATTCGCCTCATAAAATTTGTTTTACTGTTCTTTCCTCACTCATTCGTTCTACATGTCTAAACCATCTCAACACACCTTTCTTAATTTTATCGATTATGCTTATCTCAGCTTTGCATTCCTTCCTTATTTCACTATTCGCACATCTATCATACATCGTTTTGTCGCACATTCTTCTGAGAGATCGCATTTCGACTGCATTCAGTCTACTTTCATCCTTCTTTTGCCAACTCCATGTTTCACTTCCATACATTAGAGTTGGAACCAGGACTCCGTTGTGCACTGCCTGTTTAGCTTCCGGTGATAGGTTTTTATTCGCTATAACTGATTTCAGTGCACCATTCACTTTGTTACTTGAAAACCCTGCTTAAAAATACTTAAAAACAGGGTTGTATTTCAGTTTCGGCTATATTCGTGGAACTTGCCTTCTGACCCATATCGGCCAATCAGAGAGCGGGGATAGGTCAAAAATTAAGATTCATTATCGGTTTGTATCTCGTATTTGTTTTTTATACTAAATAATTTTCTAAAAAAATGGAAATATTCTCTATTTCATAACATTTTATCTAAAGATAGACAAATCTTTTATACATACGACTTATGTACATGGATCTGACAGATTTTAAAAGTAGGCGACATATATGCAACTATACATTATTGTACATCAAATAAGATGATACCAGCTCTCAACAGCGCCTTGACCGTCTTGGTCCCCGTCCAATCTCTTATATCCCAGAGCTTGGAGATCTACCTTTTGCCCACACCTCATCGACTTTCTATTTTGCCTTTTATGAGGTGCAAAAGCTTGTACTTCTGTCCTCTAAGCGCATGCCCCAGATAGGTCATCTTCCGGACTTTGATATCGGTCAGCAACTGTCTTCCTACTCTTCCTCTTTGGAGCACATTCACCTTGCTGACCATATCGGTCCACGGGATGAGAAGCATTCTACGAGGCAATGATTATTTTTAAAACAAAATATCTGGCAAGGATATGAAATTGAACATTTTGACTGTAATAAAGGTCGTGGATGAGTCAGTGTGGACGTAAGACGAAAACGTTTAAGGGACTCTGTATTAGATATAAAATTAGTTAATAAACATTATTATTCGGATTTAATATATTCACCAGTAATTATCGACCGAGGAAAACTTGGCACAATCAGGTATGTCAAATACTTGAAAGTGGCCGGGTCAGGAGTCGTAATGATCGTCGGGTATGTATGAGGAGATGCATGAATGTAGAAGAGGCAAAGAATGTTTGCAAAGACAGAGTGGTGTGGCGTTCGATTCTCTCTGCCTACCCCTGCGGGGAAGCGGCGTGATGGTTAGTTAGTTAGTTAGTTAGTTAGTTACAATATAATGATTTTTTTTTCAAATTGTCGTTCACCAATCGCTCACTCCTTTCAACAATGTCATATATCAAAAATCGTCAATTTTCATTTGTGCGTGTTTTCAGAATGCCCTGAAAATGTACTATATCCCAGCAAAAGCGGCATATTTTTAACTTAACATTCGCCCTCTACAGGGCAGAAAGCGTTGTTTTTGCATTTTGAAGAAAGGGTATTGTTTAATTGTTTTTTTTTAAATATACTAAATATTTTTCAAATGGAGAAAAAACCTTCAGGTTTTACCTAAAAAGATCTGTTGCACAGTAAAAAGTTCAAAAAGTGGCTTGAGATTTATTTTTAAAACATTTTATTATTTTCTTAAACGATCTCCTGAAAAATCAAGTTTTCATGTGACGTTGTTGAAAGGAGTGAGCGAAATGCAGCGTTCGTTCCTCTTAAGTGTCATTCATATGACATTTTTCTCACATTTTTCAATATTTAATGGTCATTATATTAATGTAAGTAGATAAATATTCAGTAATTAATGAATAATGGTCAGTCAAATTAGGTAATCTACCATAAAAGCTTGATAGCGTCTGATTAATAATAATAAAGTGTTCTGTTCTGAGACGAGTTGTTTTTTTCAGAGTTAGTGTTTATCACCAACAGACGCTAGAACAGATTTGTTATTTAAAACATGGCCATAAATTTAGCATACAAACTGGTCCTTGTTGCAAGTACAATCCAAATTAGCATAGAAACGAAAGTGTGCGATCAACAGGTTATATGTACTGGTAGATACATTTCCATTGTAGGGTAGATCATTTTTCTTTTTTTAAATGGAAATTGCATTTACAACATTTTGAGTGTGTTTGGATTCGGACCTCACATACTAATAAAAGAGTTTCTGCTCAATAAAAAGCTTATTTTCAACTTACCAATAGATGTCTCTAGTGAAGTTCTAGTGATTCAAGAATAATGCTTCAAAATTGGTTCATGTATATAGAACTTCCAAGAATTTGAGTAGTGTGGTTGTCAATAATGGGTAGAATTGGTGAATGTTACATGTGTGTAAAGTGATCACTTAAACCAGCCTATGACGGTCGTCAGCCCCGTAAATGCCCAGACTTCCGTATTCTTCTTCATCTTTGATCAGATTTCAAAAAATAAAATGGAAATTTCATTTACTATTTACCTTGCTAATTTGAATTTTTGTTTCTTTACTTAGAATGATATATTTTATTTTAATCTGCGTTGAGAACAGGAGGGATAATCTAATATGGGCTAATCAGGAACTTCTCAGCATTCGCTAATTGCTGGGAGAAAACCACGTAAAACTCCTCAGAAGAAGCCTGTCTGTCGGTTGTCGTCTGCAGACCTTCCGTTCCACTAGAAGAGTGTTCGGCATTTTGGGTCCTAGCTTGGTTCATGGTACCAACATGTATGGGACTCTGTTCTTTGCATTGCAGTTGTTCTCACTTTAAAATCAAACCCTATCTTCTTATATTATTTTGAGAAATAAAAAGACTTTGTTTTTTTTTAAACACACTCACATTTTTATTAACTACCAACTAGTTTCGGCAACAACCTGTTGCCCTCTTCAGGGTTTATTTTATGACTATCTACCTTTTACCTATCTTCTTAAACTAAAAAAAATTAAGTCTGGTTATTAATAAGGCTTATGACCTTTCATAGGCATCATTTTACACACGTGAAACATTCACCGTTCTACCCATGACTGACAACAACACTACTGAAATGTTGGAAGTCATAGATATATTATCTATTTCAATACGTTCTGTGATTGAGTTGACAGCAGCCAAAATACAAATCACGTTCACAACAACAAAAATAAATAAAGGCTTCATGAATCCAATCATAGATGACTGGCCTAAATTTGAGCAGTGTGGTTGTCAATTATGGGTAGAATGGTGAAAGTGATCATTTAATCAGCTTATATATAGGTTGTGAGCCCTGTAAATACCCAGACGTTGGAATTCTATTTTTTTGAATTTCTAGATACATCATTAATTTACAGACATAGTTCTCAACACCTTGTTTGAGGCGTTTCCTAGAATGCAGAAATAATCCTGGATTCGGATCATGCATACATCAAAATAAAAAGGTCTTTGCTATTGCTTAATAAAAGCCTTCTCGATCTAACAAAGATAGCTGGTGTGAACTCATATGTACTTTGTCATGAGATTAATGATGTATCTAGGAGTAAAAAAATTGTGTGGTTGTCAATCATAGGTACAGTGGTAAATGTCGCACGCTTGTAAAGTGAACAATGGGTCATAAGTCCGGTGAATACCCAGGCTCCCATGTATTTTTTTCATCTGTGTTAAAATGTCAAAAAAAAATTTAAAATAACTTGTAAATGGAGAAAACCCAGATTTGTGAATAAGTATTTAGATACACTCAAAATGTTATGAATAAAAAATGATGAAAAGAAAAATATACATCAAACATGATCTAAAATTTAGGAATCTACAGTACGGCTGTCCAAATTTTTTTGCATTTTTGGACTAAGTAAATTTACTTAGTCCAAAAATGCAAAAAAAACGTACTACAAAAAAAAAATGTCCCTTACTGTGTTTTAAGTTTGGACAGCCGAGTATACTAAGAGACAAACATGATGAAAATATTGTAGTAAAAATTAAAAACAAGTAAAAATAAGAAGATAATTGGTACACAAATAAAGTAACACGGATAAAACAAACGAAATCAAGAAATAAAATTTGATGCAAAAAAATATAGCAAAAAGGCATACAAAGGAAAAATAAGGTAAAAAGTAAGTTTTAAATAGTACAGATAGATATTAATTTTATAATAATTCATCTGTTAAAAAATGTGTACATCTGTAGTTTTTATCCCAAAACTTTTTGATAGTAATACTTCGAAATTAATTTTTTCTACTTGTAATACTCTTGAACTAAAGGCGCCGTGTAATTTCACGTACACCGACATATGTTTACGTATTTACGTTTAGGTACTCATTTGGAGATTTTTTGCGCACTTCGTTTCATCCCCATTACCCTTCGTGAGGCTTCGGTCGTTTCCGGAGGCGCTCGGCTCTATCCGGAAACATTCGGAAGTTCCCGCCACCCCAGGACATCGTTCCACTTGTCCTGGAAAGGGATATACGCTTGTAGGGTGGTTTATTATGTCCGGGAAATGGTTCGATCTAAACAGGGAGAATTCCTCGTAAACTTCCGCCACCGCGGCAGATTTTTTGCCCAAAACTTTGGCGAAATTTCGTTTCAAAATGTAAATCTCGAAATTTGTTCAATTTGGAAGACGGGGCCGTTACTTCGGGCCTTTGAAATATTTAACTGAGCTTGTTTTAAAATTTAATAGTCAATATAACTAGACCTGAATATTATGTACAGTCATCTTAGAAAATAGAAACATGTTACTGTAATATTTATTTAATATCACCCTACACTCTAAATACTTGTTTTGGTACTGTTTTTGGAAATCAAACGCAGTTTTTTTAAAAAACCGAGTTAAAATTTTGTTAAAAATCAACTGAATTAAACATACAAAATAACGATGCAAATTTTAGAAAAAATATAAATTTGAACTGGAATAAAATATTATCTTCTTTATTATCACAATTTATAATTAATATATTTTAATATTTCAAAAAACTCATAATAAATTAATATTTCCAGGGCTTACAATTTCTTCAATAATTTACTTATGAATTCATGATTTCATTTCCTATTTAAAAATTAAACATAAGTATTTCCAACATTTTGAGTGTGTCCAAATACTTGTTCACAAAATCTGGATTATACATACTAATATAAGAGTTTCTGCTTAATAAAAAGCTTCTTTACATCTCGCCAATAGATGTCTCTAGTGAAGTTCTAGTGATTTAAGAACAAGGTTTCTAAATTGGTTCATATATATAGAACTTCCAAGAATTTGAGTAGTGTGGTTGTCAATAATGGGTAGAATTGGTGAATGTTACACGTGTGTAAAGTGATCACTTAAACCAGCCGATGACGGTCGTCAGCCCCGTAAATGCCCAGACTTCCATGTACTTCTTCATCTTTGATGAGATGTCAAAAAATAATATAAGTATTTCCTATTTTTAAATAATTCACGAACCTCCCCTGTCTTACATTTTATGCTACCAACATGTGAATAAATTTTACTTATTGATACCTTCTATTGACTATTTTCAATGAAAAATATAAGAAAATATATGAGAAAGTAAATTTAATTTTTTTTATTTGTTTTATTTAAATTGTTTAATTATTCGAAAGATTTGCAACTATTCGTATAAAACCGAAGCAAGAGAAATTAATTAACGTAAAAATCTCAAAACGCGTGAATCGTTCGTTTTATTACACTTTTGAGCATTAAGAAAATCGCTTCTCTATTTCACCTAAAAGGTTGCCCGATCCCGAGCATCACCATCTTTCTTCCTTCTTCTTCCTTTCTTCTCCGCTTCGCCCCCCGCCGGGGAGGGCGACCTCTGCCTGACCTTCTGCCCCCTCCCCCTCCCTCACAACCCCCTACCCGTCCCCTGGCTCGATACTTTTTCGCCATCCTCTCACTTCCAATCTCATTCCTTTCCTGATGTTCTTAAACTTTTATCACAATATAAATACCGCGGATAAAAATGTATAAAATATATTTATATACAATATATCGGTAGTGTAAAGGCAAAGGGGTATATCTGTCTCAGACCAAATTTTACAGGAGAGCAAAAACAAACTTGTGAAATTAAATAACTCATTTGTTTTATGTATTTTTAAATGTACATATCTAAATAAAACTAAATAAGTATTGCAACTACAGCTATATCCTTTTGCCAGATTATGGAATACACTATTTAAGACATTTCGTGGAACAAACTTAGAAAATGAAAAATTTGACAGATATACCCCTTTGCCTTTACACTACCGATATATACATCGGCAAGAATCATTATCGATAAAATTAAGAAAGGTGTGTTGAGATGGTTTGGACATGTGGAGCGTATGAGTGAAGAAAGAACGGTTAAACAAATTAATGAGGTGAATGTAGTTGAAAACAGAAGCAGAGGAAGACCGAGGAAAACTTGGCACAATCAGGTATGCCAAATACTTGAATGCGGCCGGGTCAAGAGTCAAAATAATCGTCGGGTATGTATAAGGATATACATGAATGTGGAAGAGGCGAATAATGTTTGCAGAGACAGAATGGTGTGGCGTTCCAATATCTCTGCTTACCCCTGCGGGAAAACGGAGTTAATATATATAAGTTTTCTCCGGTCTTCCTCTGCTTCAATTACCAACTTCAATCGATTCGCACGCCTAAACCGTCTCAAAACACCTTACTTAGTTTTATCGATAATGCTTACATTTCCTAATTTCAGCATTCGATCCTCCAGATGGAAAAACTCAGCGAGGGCACGTTATTGTAATTTGAAATTATCTGCAAGATAAAATGTAAATAAATTAATAAACGAGTGATCATTTAAATCGGCCTATGACAGGTCGTAATCCCGCTTATTAGAATTCCATATTCTTCTTCATCTTTGTTGAAATGTCAATATGTTACGTGTATGTGAGATGAACACATTGGGTAGAATTTACCAAAATGTTTGTTACAATCAAAAGTTCAAGATCCACAAAGAACATTCCGTATTTGAAATTAAGCCGAGCCCTTCCATTAGCGCTCTAGTCGAGCATATGATTTTGGAACGCATTGGGCACAATTAACCAAAATGTTTGTTACAATTAAAAGTTCAAGATCCACAAAGAACATTCCGTATTTGAAATTAAGCCGAGCGCTCCCATTAGCGCGCTAGTCGGGCACGTGACCGTGTGCCGAGTGCGCGCGCACCTGTACCCACCTGTCATGTTGGGTTCCGCGCAGCTGTCAAACCGAGGCGCATGCGTAAGGTCCTTTTTTGCCGACAGAGACGCATCTAGGCAATACGGAGACTGATGTAATATTACATAAACACATTGTGAATGTAACCAAATTGGAAAAAAACATGGTCTCTAATATGCAATGGTTTTGGATCCTTTTCGTATGTAGCATTTCGATACATGTCGAATATGGCTGATAGTGGCATCATCAGTTAAGAGTTATCTATATAACCGTTTTTATTCATTTTATTTATTTAATATAATTACATTTTTTATACAATTTAATACAATTTCTGTACATTTCTACTTAAAACAATCTTATAATTTTAGTTGCGCTGAACCTCTCCAAAAAAAGACTGATCTCTTGTGCTTGAAGAGGGGGTTCTCTTTCATCTTTTTTTTGTTAGTATCATGTTATACATTTTAAATAAATATTACAGATCATATCGTATTCGTACAAGAGAAAGTGACCAACTAACAAAACTTAAAATGTTCAGGAGGGCCATTTAAGCCACTTTTGTTTGACAAGAAAATAAACGTCAATGCAGTTAGTCATTTTTAACAAGTCAATATATTATACTTCCAAGTTTGAATATGTGATTTTTTCAGGGCAATATATATCTAGTAAGATATCAAATAGTCAATGATCACGTTTTTGTAAAAAATGCACTTGGTCACTTTCTCCTGTATGAATACGATATGAATATATGGTATATACATATATTGTTATCTATCTATGTATGCACAGCTATCTTGCGCCTTCTCTCTGCGTTAGATCTTTCTTCTCTCTCATGCAACAAAATTTGCCAAATAAACGTGACGCGTCCTTGAAATTTCACTCTCGATTCTCGTCCAATTAATCGATTGTCGAATATTCGCCTTAGAAGTTTAACTTTAACGTAAATCACGGTATTTAGAGTGTTCAAATATTTATTCACAAATTCAGGGTTTGTCTCCATGGAGTTATAGAATTATAGAATTGCACTAATTAAATTTTTAGAACTCAACGGTTAAACGATTGACAACCACACAATTGAAATTTTTATATCTCATACATTTATATCAATACGATTTATGTTTGAGTTCACGGGAGCCATCTATAGTTGGTTTAAGAATCCTTTTATTTAGCTGAAACCCTTTATTTAGATGCATTATCCTAACCGGATTTTTTACATACTGGGAGACGCCTGAAAACATGATTTTTCCATTTTAATGCCGCTTAGAATTCGACCACATTGTAAATGTAAAAATTTGTGGCAAAACCCAGATTTGTAAACAAAAATTTAGACATATCAAAAAAATGTGAATACTCCTCTAATCAAAATTTAATTTATCCTTAAAATAAAAAATATTACTTATTTTTAAAATAAAAAAATTAAATACATTGATACAGCCCTGTTGGAAAGTAGCAGTTCCGTAACACATGTCATATTTGACACACAGAGAGCTGAAACTGTATGTTCCTCACATCTCGTTACCAGAATTTATGGCACTGCGAAGCGATCACAATTGTTTGCTTCGCGAATACGCCAAACATCATTTCTTCAAAATACACCTGTTGCCTTCTGCTACCCGGGCACATAGCACACCGTTACGCGTAACGTTGGTCGACAGGATAAATAATAAGGAATAATGGTCAGCACGCTGGCTACCATACTGAAGGTCCCGGGTTCGCTTCCCAGGGGAGTGGTGTAGTAAATATAAGTGATTTTTCAATCTAATATTTATTCAATATAAACCTGGACTGGTACCCGAAGCGGAGGGCTGATCACCTTTCCTTGTACAATACGTCCGCCTCCATAGAATAATGGTCAGTACGCTCGGCTACAAAACTGGAGGTCCCGGGTTGGATTCCAAGGGGGGTCAAATAAATATAAGTTATTTTTTACTCTAATATTTATTCAATATTACCCTGGATAGATTGGTACCTGAAGCGGAGGGGTGATCACTTTTCCTTCTTGTGTTAACGATCAAGATAACACTACTTTTATATGATACAGTGCCCTATGCACCATCGGGTGTATATAAGTGTTTGAAGAAGAAGTATGTACAATACATAATACGTGTCCTGTTCAAATTATACGTAGACTGATAGATAAAACAAACTATAATGTAATTTTCACAATATTTTGAGTGTGTCCAAATACTTGTTCACAGATCTGGATCTTGAATGCTTGAAAATAAAAAGGTTTCTGCTAAATAAAACCTTTCCTCATCCCATCATAGATGGCTCCAATGAACTCACATGTATGGTGTCATAAGACATATCGCTCACTCCTTTCAAGAACGTCATAAATCAAAAATCGTCAATTTTCAGTTGTGCATGTTTTCGGAATGCCTAGAAAATGTTCTATATCCCAGCAAAAGCGCCATATTTTTAACTTAATATTTACCCGCTACAAGGCAGAAAATGTTGTTTTTGCATTTTGAAGAAAAGGTATTGATTGAATATTTTTTTGAAATAAACTTAATATTTTTCAAATGGAGAAAAAACCTTCAGATTTTACCTAAAAAGATCTGTTACACAGTTAAAAGTTCAATAAGTGGCTTGATATTTATTTTTAATACATTGTGTTATATTTTTAAACTTTAAAAACGTTCTCCTGAAAAATCAAGTTTTTTGATTTATGACGTTCTTGAAAGGAGTGAGCGATATGATTAATGATATACATATTTATATAGAAGTCTGGGTACTTCTAAGTAGAGAAAACCCAGATTTGTGAACAAGTATTTGGACACACTCAAAATGTAGATAGAAGTATTGAATAAAAAGTTCCCAAATTATAATGGGGTAAATAGCAGAAAAATGACGCTTATTTCTACTAATTTATCATAATTTTAAATCATTTCGAAGCTCTAATAATGCGTGCTTTGTCACTGAAAGATACCTGAGAAAACGTAACGTTTGATTTAAAAAAACGTTAAGAGCAGATTTATTTTTCCATCACAGTTTTATTTTTTTCCAATTAAATAGGGTACGCACTGCTGATCTGCTTACATGGAGCTCACGCCACTGCAAACATGTGTGGTAAATGTCAAAACCCAAACATTTATCGTGTTTGTATTGCATGTATAATGAGAAGCGCCCTTGATGCAAGATAATTGAATTTTATCACGATAGGTTCAAATTTCATTAGTTTTAATACGTTATTTCCATTTTCTTGTAATGGTTCATTTACATGACAAAAAAGTCGTTCATTTGTATCTTCTTCTTCCTGGCTACATCCCAGCTTGTTGCCTTGTAGACTGCTGGGGTCAGCTCTCCTCGTCTTAAGGTTATGTCAAATTATGTTGTATTCAAATCATGTTATCCCTCTGCAGCATCCATGAATTCCTTGGTCTCCCTCTAGATAACTTTCGAGGAAGATCCATTTCTACTGCCTGGTTAACTACATGTTCGGGTTCTCTGCGTCGCATATGTCCATATGAGTTTCTCCAGGGTATGCTTGGCTACAATAGCTTAGAGACTGGAGGGAATGTGTATTTGATTACGTATTTTTATCGATTGTTGCGCGGTATGATCGATAATCCTGAAATTATCAGGAGCATTGGTGTGTATGTTCCCGATAGTTACCTAAGACAGCGTCGACATAGATTGTTTCACATTCCTATATACAGGACCAACCTGCCGATAGTTATGCCTGTAGGAAGAGCTACCGCTATGTTGAACAATATCACATTGGATATTGATCTGTTCCATGTGTCCGAAGGAATTTTCCGAAGCGGAATTTTTCTACACCTTAAAGTCTTGCTTACTTTTAATATATACGCCTTAAATATTGTTTGTATATAAAATATATATAAAAATATATATATTTATATTTATTTATATATATATATATATATATATATATATATATATATATATATATATATATATATATATATATATATATATATATATATTTATATATATATATATATATATATATATATACATATATATATAAATATATATATATATATATATATATATATATATATATATATTTATTTTTTTTTTTTGGTGAATGAAATTGAAATTGAAATACTATCTCTTTTTGTATCTACTTCTTAAAAATATTGTACATATTTACGAAAATATTACATTTACTCTACCAAATATAAAGAAGATTCAAAATTAAGATTACTGACGTGAAAAGGGGTGGAAATAAGGTATGGATAAAAAGGGAAAAAAAGGAAGGAAAAAAAACACATACCAATTTTCCTAAGATATTGTAGCAGACATTTTTTTAATTATTTTTCAACAATACTTTAAACTCTCTTATTCCATATTATTTTAATCTTCAATTGTAAATTGTACAACTTCTGATGAGCGCTTATCGTTCCAGACGTAGCACAGTGGTGGAACATTGAGATATAGACTTGACGAAATTGAGATCTTTATTGAACGTAATAGTTGTAGTCTTATGATGATACTAAAATTAATAAAGTTGTAATAATAAAAGTTAATAATCTGTTATGATGGAAAAAAATAACATAAAAAATATCAAAAATGAAATCGTATGTTGTTTTACGTATATGATGATTCTAGCGTGCTTTTAATAGATTAAGAAAAAAATTACATTTATATATATTTTATAGTAATATACTTTAAAACGATTTTATTCTTTTCGGCTTATTTTTTTTTAAATAATTGATTTTATTTTAATTTCTGATACTAACGAGTTTTCTTACTTTGGTAGTTATATTTTAATTTAAAACATAACTCGTGATAAAACAATACTTAGGCTATAAGTATAACAAATTTAAAACAATATGTAGTGCAGTGGTAAGCACGTCTGCTACCGGGACTACCGGGATCGATTCCTAGGAGGACTTATTAATAATAATAATAAAAATAAAATAATTTTGAATAATTTATGTAGCGACATACTCGTAATATACTCAAAGGTGCTTTTTAAGACTTTATATGTCTTGTCTAATATCAAACTAAACTATGGAATGGTCACTTGCCTTCATCCAAATAACGATCAAGATAACACTGCGTTGATACGATACATTGCCCTTTATACCATTGGGTATAGATGAGGGTTAGAAGAAGAAGAATATTTCATTACGACTGTCAACTGACGAAAGCATGTTTATGTTGGCAGTCCTGCGGCTCGAATATCCGTGAATGTAATAAAAAAATGTTTTTCAGATTTAAAACCATTTTAAAGCACAAAACCATACATAAGTAGATAAATTTTCAGATCGATTAAACAAATAGACATGAGCTGAAAGTACTTTTTTAACAACTTTTTCTTTTCATCTCACCAATAGATGTCTCTAGAGAAATTCTAGTGATTCAAGAACAATGTTTCGAAATTGGATCATATATATCGTAGTCGTACAGGAGAAAGTGACCAACTAACAAGTGTTCAGGAGGGCTATTTAAATCACTTTTGGTTGGCAAGAAAATAAACATCAATAGAGTTATTCATCCAAGTTGAAAATCCTTTGGATTTTTTTTCAGGGCAATATTAAGCTAGTAATATATCAAATAGTCAGTGATCACGTTTTTGTACAAAATGCACTTGGCACTTGGTTTATTTCTCTTGTATGACTCTACGATATGTATATAGAACTTCCAAAAATTTGAATGGTGTGGTTATCAATAATGCCCAGGCTTCCATATTATTCTTCATCTATGTGAGATATCAAAAAAATAATATACATAGAAATGTGTCGAAATCGTTTTAATCTGTATACGATACATTGATACCCCTTGGTCAACCTTAAGCTAACTACTGGAAAGCTTAAAAATAATATCAATTTAGTTCCACATTATTTTCGATGTGAATTTTCCACCACTGGGTTCGTTTTTATTTCATTTTTTAAATAGGGCTCAGTAATCGGGTGATGTACAAACGTTTCGATGAGCGAGCGCAACGCATCATCGGATGATCGGATATACCGCAGCGGCTATGCCCGTCTCATTCCTCCCATCTCCCTCTTACCTCTTCCCTCTTCCCGTCTGGATACTTTTTCAGTTTTATTTCTGTCAGCGCATATGCTGTGCGGCACGTGATACAAATCCCATCTGGCTTCGCAATAAACCTCCGGAATCGCAGGACCCATTGCAAAAGGGAAATCCCAATTTGAGATGGATATAACATCCCCGTGGCATTGAATTGGGCTTTTTTGAATTGTCGTTTATTTTACCATCTGGCAACTGGAAAAAGAGTTTGATACCAGCTGTTTTGTATGAACCTGCGTATGTATGTCGAATCAACACCCTGATCAGAAATAATATGCAATATTTGCAAGACATTTTAATGCATATTTAAAACGGCAAAACCACCTTTTTTTAAATATTTTTTGACATCTCAAAATAAATTAAAAGAATATGGAATTTATATTATCCACTGACACTTCGTGATGGAATTGCATTTTAAATTTATTATTAGATTAAAACCAATATTTTTAGCTTTTCCACTTTTTTATTTGACCAGCGACCGGGTTTCGTCGTTACCGACATGTTACATGTTACCCAGTCTGATGATGTCGGTAACGACGAAACCCGGTCGCTGGTCAAATAAAAAAGTGGAAAAGCTAAAAATATTGGTTTTAATCTAATAATAAATTAAGAATAAAGAATTCTGGGCATTTACGGGGCTTACGACCGTCATAGGCTGGTTTTTAGTGATCACTTTACAAACGTGTAACATTCACCAATTCTACCCATGATTGACAACCACACCACTGAAATTATTAGAACTTCTAATTATATTGACTACTTTCGACACAAACTGTTTGAATTAACTAAAGTTTCACTGGAGACTTCTATAGTGAGATAAAAGAAGCCTTTCATTAAGCAGAAACTCTTTAATTGATATTAGTAATGTTAGTAAATAACCACTCACCGACTACTTCTGTCTACCGGTTTCGAGACGTACCCGTCTCTTCGTCTCTGCGTATATTTATATTACATTTTTTACTTTATTATTTAGTTTCCCAAAAGCATGGTGGGACTAACAACTCGCTCTGCATGTTTTGCATGTGTAGTGATAGTGTATGTGAATAGTACTAAGTGGGTTTGGTGTAGTGTTGTTCGCATGATTGTTAAATTGTAGTGTATGTCCTGACGAAGAGACGGGTACGTCTCGAAACCGGTAGACAGAAGTAGTCGGTGAGTGGTTATTTACTAACATTACTAATATCAATTAAAATGTTTGACCACAAAGTAAATGCTTTGAATATAAATAATAGAAACTCTTTAATTTATATGTGAGGTCCGAATCCAGGATTATATTCACATACTCGAGAAACGCTACTTTTTTAAATTCATTTATTTGTTAAATATATACGTACCCTTGAGGTAGTATTTTACGAAAATGGCGCTTTATAAATTATCCAAATTTATTATTTATTATTAAATATGCATTCGCAACATTTTGAGTCTGTCCAAATACTTAACAAATCTGGATTTTTTCCACTTAGGAATTATTTTTATAGTTTTTTGATATCTCAACATAGATGAAGAAGAATATAGAAGTCTAGGTACTTTTTAGTGGAGAAAACCCAGATTTGTGAAGAAGTATTTGATCATACATATTTGAATAAAAATATCTGTTCAAATTATAAACTGCATATCAAATAGAAAATCGTGTTTTCAATCGTTTTCAGGCGTACTTAAAAATAATCCGATGTTTGGATGTTGCATACATTCAAATAAAAGGGTCTCTGCTAAATAAAAGCTTTCCTGATTCTTGTCATGAGATTAATCATATACTTATGTAGGAGTTTAAAAAATGAGTAGTTTGGTTGTCAATCATGGGTAGAATGGTGAATGTTCCACGTGTGTAAAATGATTGCATAACCACCTTATGACAGATAGTAAGCCTTGTAAATACCCAGACTTCCATATTCTTCTTCATCTATTTTGAGATGTCAAAATGTAAATATATTGTACTTTTATTAAATACCTATTTAGCCATAATGAAATCGCTCGCCTTAAATACTCTAATAAAATAACTGTTGATAGTAAGTTTGTGGGCACTCTGTAAAAATGGGACTCAATTTTTTTGGCGGGCACTTTTCCCGCCTTTTGCCGCAAGCTGCGCGCGCACCTGGTCGCACAGGACGGCGGTTTGCGCAGACGGATCCTTTTTTATTCTAGAAGCTTTTGGTACTACTGCGTTTCACTCAATGCACCTTTGGGCCGATTGTTCCAGATCCTCCAACTGTCAGCTACTTCTTCTTCTTCCTGGCTCCATCCCATCTTATCGTAGATTTATATTGTTTACAAAGATGAAGGACTTCTTCATCTTCCTGGTTCTATCCTAACTTATTGTCTTTGTAGACTGTTGGGGACAACTCTCTTCGTCTTTAGGTTGTAGATCCTTCGATCATAGACAACGTCACCTAGGCCATGCCTTCGAACAACGTTATCTTTCTGTTTTCTCCTTTCTGTCTTATCCCAACTTATCGTCTTTGTAGACTGTTGGGGACAACTTTCCTCGTCCTCAGGTTGTAGATCCTTCTATTATAGACAACGTCACCTAGGCCATGCCTTCGAATAATGTTATCTTTCTGTTTTCACTTCTCCGTCTTAGTACTCATTACTGAGGGTTGTGACCCTTGTCGAAGCAATGACTCTTCTCCAGTTATCCATTGACTGCGCTGCACGTAGCGCTCTAACCACCGAGGTGCCTGCTGCTGACTTAACTTGATCGTTCCACCGTGTGGGGATCTTCCTCTCCCACTCCACCCCTCCAGGCTACCAATCACTATCAGTCGTTCGAGGTTATCCTCATTGTCCGAATAACTGAATAATCCATCGTGTACAGACGTTGACCAGTCAAGCCATCTAGGTGTAGCTCCTGACGAATGGACTCTTTGTATCTTTCTATAGTATTAAGTGATTTTTTGGGCCCCTTGGATGTTCTGCTTTGGGCTTGGCAGGGCAGTCTGGATAGTTCCATTCTCCTCACATGCGCATATCATTTTCTACTTCGTTACCTTCCCCACCTAACGACATCTTCGATCTCTCATATTTATCTTATCCTGGTATTTTCCTAATATTTTCTGTATTTTTCAAGTATTTCTAATCAGTGTTTCCGATATATATATATGAATAGACCATATTCGTCTTCTTAGGTAATATTCTCCCGGAAGAGTTTCGTAATTGGTCCATCTGAGGACTTTAATTGACCCAGTGATAGGTGTCAGCGCTGACCGATTGGGGGCGATTCTCGAGATGATTCTGTTTACAGTCCCAGATGAAGATCCCCAATGTCATTGACTTGGAATGTATAAATAGTGCCAGAGAGTATTTTGTGGCACTCTCTCGCGCTATACGCGGCCTGAGGCCGTAAAGTTGCCGTAAATTAGCGACCCAATGTTGACAATAACACGTCCGCAACACGGAGAATCTCGTAAAACCGTCACGACGAGTATTTTCGCGGAACGGAACGGAAATAAACGTTTACACAAAACACCTTTCAACGCAACATTCTTGCATCCGGGAATTGCGCTTGATCATTTTGTCAGCTATCACCTGAGGCTTCAGTGGTTTAAAGTTGATACATCAATCCATCCAAGACCATTGCATATATATTATATGTAAGTTCCAAAAACTTAACCTTTCCGGTAGTATGGACGTAAATGAAAGTCGGTGAGAATTTTCCTCAAAGGATTATCGACGTTACTGAACGTCGAAGTCCGTCTGTCAGTTAGTATGATGAAACTTGTAGTCATCACTTAAACCAACCTATGACGGTCGTCAGCCCCGTAAATGCCCAGACTTCTATATTTTTCTTCATCTTTGATGAGATGTCAAAAAATAATACGAAAAATAACTCCTATAATTGGAGATAATCCAGATTTGTGAACAAGTATTTTGACACACTCAAAATGTTGTTGATATAATATTTGTTTTAAGTTCTCGTTGTTTATTAATGCTTTGAAGATTTTGCAAACAGAGTTAAAAAAATTGCTGAGACCTACATAGGAGTACGAAATTGAATATCCGAAATAACACAGAATGCACTCAGCGAAACTAAATGAGTCAAATGCGTCACACCAAAATTAAGAGTCTTATTTTAGCATATCTCAAACCTACATATATCTCAAACCTACATATGTATAATACATGCATGATGAGTATGATATATTCATGGAACCAAATAATTTATATTGTTTCTTGAATGTTTTTCGCAGATACTTTGTGGCACATTTTATAAACTTTATAAAATAAAACAACTTTACTTATTTATTTTTTAACAAAAATGTTAATAATATTAGTATAAAACCACTCACCGAGATTTTTATGTCTACCGGTTTCGAGACGTACCCGTCTCTTCGTCAGGACAATCACTATTACAGCATGCAAACAATACCACCCTTCATCACCATAGCACCATTTACACACTTAAAACTACACAAAATAAATTAAGTGTGTAAATGGTGCTGTGGTGGTGAAGGGTGGTATTGTTTGCATGCTGTAATAGTGATTGTCCTGACGAAGAGACGGGTACGTCTCGAAACCGGTAGACAAAAAAATCTCGGTGAGTGGTTATATACTAATATTACTAACATTTATGTAAAAAAAAGTAAAAATGACTAACCACAAAGTAAATGCTTTAAATATTAATAATATTGAGAATAAAACAACATTGTTTTAACCCCTTTTTATTGGTACACTTTATCCAACCGGTTTCCACAAGAATCTTGTCATCATCAGGGTTTATGTACTTAATTCTAAAACATTGAAATACTCATAGTTAATTACCCTTCCCTTACCAAAAAAGTTTTAAAGACGATAGGTGGAGAGGAAGAAGACAATGGTATGCGCATGTGAGGAGAATGGAGCCATCCAGACTCCCCCCACATTGCACTGTACGGCCAACCCCATGGTAGACGACTCCCGGGCAGACCACCAAAGAGATGGATCGACAGCTGGGAATCGACTTCACAGGAGGCTAATTCCTCTTAAAAACAGGCCACCAGGCCTTCACCAGGTAGAAGAAGAAGAAGAATAAGTATCTGATAACGATATGAAGCGATATATTGCATGTGATATACGTTTTGTTTCTGATACTATCTGTTTAAAGACTGTTAATGATAGTAGCAATTATATTACCACGTTATAAATTATATTCTAAGACCCGTTTCACAGTGTCATCGCCTGAGGAGTTTAAGCACTACGCGAGTCGGTCACACTCGACCAAGCAGGTTTATTGTGGAGCGGCCGTAAAGGTGTAAATGCCAATAAATGAGTGGGCACACTCAAACAAGCCGGTTAACACTCCGTGACGTCGGATGACGAAAACGTGTGACGTAATTATAGATCAAAATTTCAAAATTAGGGAAAAATCTAAACATTTCAACATTTTGAGTGTGTCCAAATACTTGTTCACAAAATCTGGATTCTCTCCAATTATAGGAGTTATTTTCATATTATCTTTTGACATCTCATCAAAGATGAAGAAAAATATGGAAGTCTGGGTATTTACGGGGCTGACGAAATGCCCAGACTGCTCAAGAATTTGAGTAGTGTGGTTGTCAATAATGTGTAGAATTGGTGAATGTTACACGTGTGTTAAGTGATCACTTAAACCAGCCTTTGACGGTCGTCAGCCCCGTAAATGCCCAGACTTCCATATTCCTCTTCATCTTTGATGAGATGTCAAAAAAGAATATAAACATTTCAAAATTACAATAGAGAAAAGTTTTTTGAATTAACCCACAGAGGTAAGCAATTTTCTATGATCTAACCCTTCACTGCATGACTGCATGACTGCATTGACAGTTCGTCTTCGAGAGACAAGTGACGTTATTATTTTGGCGTTCATAGCTCGTCTTTTGGCTAAATTATGAACTATATACGTGAGTTATGAATGTATCTAATCAGTAACAACGAAGAATGGGTGCTTATATTTTCAAAGAACGTTTTAACACTAACTTTTGGGTATGTAACAAATTTGATACAGTATGCAGTTAAGGGTTAATAATTGTCTGTTTCAGCGTTCCGCAAACTTTTTCTATTCAAAGTACACCTACCAAATTAAGATATTTCACAGATGGATGTATAACATATTATGGTAACATATTTAATAGATTTATATTATCCACTGACACTTCGTGATAGAATTGCATTTTTTAATTTATTATTAGATTAAAACCAATATTTTTAGCTTTTCCACTTTTTTATTTGACCAGCGACCGGGTTTCGTCGTTACCGACATCATCAGACTGGTGAGAGGCTATACAAATTGTTATGTTGTATATAAAAGAAGGCAGGAGTTGATAACCATGATTTGATATAATTTTATGAGAAATTAATTTAATTTGAGTGAATTTAAGTATTGTATGATATTTAAAATATTTTTTATAAAGGTTTTTTTTTTGTATTGAGAGCACGATTTTAATAACTTTATATAAAATCGTGCTTCCAATACAAAAAAACCTTTTTAAAAAATATTTAAATATCATACAATACTTAAATTCACTCAAATTAAATTAATTTCTCATAAAATTATATCAAATCATGGTTATCAACTCTTGCCTTCTTTTATATACAACATAACAATTTGTATAGCCTCTCACCAGTCTGATGATGTCGGTAACGACGAAACCCGGTCGCTGGTCAAATAAAAAAGTAAAAAAGTTAAAAATATTGGTTTTAATCTAATAATAAATTATAACATATTTAGCATATAATGTTTAATGCGAAATGTGAGCCTACTTAACTGAGCACAGGCTATCAAAATTTGGAGCAATTGTGTTATTTTCACGTGTAATAGGTACGAGTTCATTTGCTAGATCTACACTAAATATTATGTACTAATCTTTATGTTTCTGTTGTTAACTATAATTGGCTTGTTTAATGTAAATCATTTAATGTTTTGTTTTACTTCTTTTTAAATCTTGCTAATAATTGTTAATAATGATAACTAACTAACTAACTAACCATCACGCCGCTTCCCCGCAGGGGTAGGCAGAGAGAATAGAGTGCCACACCACTCTGTCCTTGCAAACATTCTTCGCCTCTTCCACGTTCATGCATCTCCTCATACATACCCGCCGATTGTTACGACTCCTAACCTGACCACTTTCAAGTATTTGGCATACCTGATCGAGCCATGTTTTTCTCGGTCTTCTTCTGCTTCTTTTCCCGCTAACATTCGCCTCATAAATTTGTTTTACCGTTCTTTCCTCACTCATTCGTTCTACATGTCCAAACCATCTCAACACACCTTTCTTAATTTTATCCATAATGCTTATCTCAGCTTTGCATTCCTTCCTTATTTCACTATTCGTACATCTATCATACATCGATTTGTCGCACATTCTTCTGAGAGATCGCATTTCGACTGCATTCAGTCTGCTTTCATCCTTCTTTTGCCAACTCCATGTTTCACTTCCATACATTAGAGTTGGAACCAGGACTCCGTTGTGCACTGCCAGTTTAGCTTCCGCTGATAGGTTTTTATTTGCTATAACTGATTTCAGTGCACCATTAACTGCGCTGCGTTATCTTGATCGTTAACACATGAAGGTAATTTAATCAGCCCTCCGCTTCAGGTACCAGTCCAGGGTAATATTGAATAAATATTAGAGTGAAAAAATCACTTATATTTATTTGACCCTCCCTGTACGGTAGCCGAGCGTGCTGAACATTACACTACGGAGGCGGACAATTAGTGACTTTTTTTTCAGATATGACATTTTCCCAGAGCGTGTCGGTATTGTGTCTACTCGGTACTTGTGTGACGCGCCATATAAATGCTCTGAGCTGCCAATAAATAATAATACCAATGCCACATCCACACTCAAGATTCCCACCCAGCAACGCTCACCATACCTACTGCGTGTGGCCAGGCCCATCAACCAAAACCCTGTATCTACATTTTCCTGTAAAAATTAATTTTACTCTAATATTTATTCAGTATTACCCTGGACTGGTACCTGAACCGCAGGACTGATCACCTTGGCTTCATATAATAAAAACGATCAAGTTCACTTGCTGACATTGCATCAATTTAATGCAGTGTCCTATGCACCATTGGGTGCGTATATGGGTCGGTAATTCTAAATAAAAGCTTTCTAAAACCAAAAGATGATGGCTGTAGTGAACTCACACATGGAGCGTCATGAGATTTATAATAAATGTAGGAGTTCAAAAAAATGTTGTGTGTCTATCAATCATGCGTGGAATGGTAAATGTTGCACATGTCGCTCACTCCTTTCAAGAACGTCATAAAATGTTTTCGGAATGCCCAAAAAATGTACTATATCCCAGCAAAGGAGGCATATTTTTAACTTAATATTTACCCGCTACAGGGCAGAAAGTGTTGTTTTTGCATTTTGAAGAAAAGGTATTGTTTTAATTATTTTTTTAAACACACTAAATATTTTTCAAATGGAGAAAAAACCTACAGGTTTCACCTAAAAAGATCTGTTGCACAGAAAAAAGTTCAATAAGTGGCTTGATATTTATTTTTAATACATCGTATTATATTTTTAAACGTTAAAAACGTTCTCCTGAAAAATCAAGTTTTTTGATTTATGACGTTCTTGAAAGGAGTAAGCGATGTGTAAAATGATCATCTAACATCCCAATATGCACCCAGACTTCCATGTTCTTCTTCATCTATGTTAAGATGTAAAAATGTAAATATAACTTCAAAGTGGAGAAACACAGATTTGTGCACAAGGATTTGGACACACCAAAAAATGTTGTGGACACATACCTTTACTTATCTTTACATACCTTTCATATTACTTTATTTTGAAGCCAAATTATACTACAATAGTTACGTTTTTATTGCGTTTTTCTGATGGTTCGTGATAGTCTTTTATGTAAAATTGCAGCTACGGGGTTCTGATAATTGCACGCCGATAATGTGGATTCAGTATAATCACATATAGCTGCACAACTGTAAAACATATTCACTTAGCAACTGGACAACATGAGGGAGAGGAATGGAAACCAAAAGAAGTCAACGCAAACACTGAGAGTGGAAAAATACGAGGAAAAATGTCGCGTTCAATTCTTACTATGAAGATCCAAGTCAATTTAAGAGCTTAAAACAAGACATTGTGTTTTAAATGATAAAATAACAACTGCATGCAGTCGAAATGCGATCCCTCAGACGAATGTGCGGCAAAACGATGTTCGAATGGTGAAATAAGGATGCAAGGCTGAGATAAGCATTATCGATTAAAATTAAGAAAGGCTTGTTGAGATGGTTTGGACATGTGGAACGTATGAGTGAGGAAAGAACGGTCAAACAAATTTATGAGGCAAATTTAGTCGGAAATAGAAGCAGGGGAAGACGGAGGAAAACTTGGCACATTCAGGTATTTCAAATACTTGAAAGCGGCTGGGTGATCACTTAAGCCAGCCTATGACGGTCGTCAGGCCCGTAAAACACCCAGACTTCCATATTCTTCTTCATCTTTGATGAGATGTCAAAAGAAATATGAAAAATAACTCCAATAATCGCGGGGCACGCAGGGGCTCGCGCGAGACCCTTGTTAAATTTGACTTGGGCCAGCTAGCCCCGTGTTAAATTAAGAGAAATCAATATTATCTTATTAAATCAGTACATAAATGTAATTTCAGTGGTTGGTTTAAATGTATTATGCAACATAAAACTTTGTTGCCATTTGAAATTTCTCGAATTCTCATAAAATTACAAAAAAGGCTCAAAAATTCACTCTTGACGTCTATGGTAGGTAACTAACTAACCATCACGCCGCTTCCCCGCAGGTGTAGGCAGAGAGAATCGAACGCCACACCACTCTGTCGTTGCAAACATTCTTCGCCTGTTCTACATTCATGCATCTCCTCATACATACCCGACGATTATTGCGACTCCTGACCCGGCCGCTTTCAAGTATTTGACATACCTGATTGTGCCAGGTTTTCTTTGTCTCTGTGGTAGGTAGGTAAGTAAATTTACGATTAATAATAAATATTTGATTTGTTGAGTTGAAAAATTTTCTACCATATAAAGTCATCTATAGTTTTTCGTTTAATGTGTATATTAAGGGGTGTCAATTTTTTAACTCTTGTTAAAAAATGGCACCCCTGCCTATAATTGGAGATAATCCAGATTTGTAAACAATTATTTGGACTTTTCTTGAATGTTTGCCGCAGATACTTTGTGGCAAATTTTATAAACTTTATAAAATTAATCAACTTTGTTTTCACCACTTTTTTTATTAATACAATTTAACCTACCGGTTTCGACAATACCTTGTCATCACCAGGGTTTATTTTAAATCAAAAACAGGTATTATTTTACGAAAATGGCGCTATATAAGTTATCCAAATTTATCATAATTATTATTATTATTAAAAACATTAAAATACTCTCACCAAAAACTTTCACACACTCCATGAGAATCCTGTTATTTTTAAAAATAAAAAAATTACATTTAGGATTTTTATGGAGTGTGTCGAAGTTTTTGGTGAGAGTATTTTAATGTTTTTTATTTAAAATAAACCCTAATGATGTCAAGGTACTGTCGAAACCGGTAGGTAAAATTGTATTAATAAAAAAAGTAAAGTGGTGAAAACAAAGTTAATTAAATTTATAAAAAATATTTGGACACTCAAAATTTTTGGGATTAATATAGTGAAATTAGCAATTTATTGAAATGCAACGTATCTGTTAATTTTTAATTTCTTTCGCTGGTTCTCACGACTGTTGACTTTAAAGCTCCATCCATGCGATTAATTTGTACCTACTTATTTTGAAGATCCCACTCGCATTTTGCGGGCGCACACCTCTCTCAACCAAAATACACTGCGTACAATAAACAATTCACCTCAGAAACAACAGGCAAACAAAATAAACACATCCGTAAAAAGGCAACTGCGACATCAAGTGATTTGCGTTCATTATTACTTGGTTAGTTTAATCTTTTTACATATTGCTGTGCTTAATTGTCCATTCGCCTTGCGTGTATGCAGGCAATACGCGCTACTCTAAATTATTATTGCGAGAGAATCGTCTCAACTGGAACGAACGATTCAACGCAAGAAAATAGATGCACAGCATCAAAAAGTTAAATCTATTCATACCAATAATTCATCACTCTTGCAGTATTTAGAAACCTTTTGATGAAGTTGTGTCTTTTTCTTCAGCTGTGTAGAAGACAACGCCACAGTCGATCGTTTACATTCTTTTAAAATACGCATGTATGTGTAACATATAACACATACCTAGGTATTTTATTTACACATACACCTTTAATTCACATACATTTAACCTAAGTAGGGGCCTTTTACATCTCCAAGCGAGTGTTTTTGCCTAGAATTTTCACTCATGAATTACATGAAATTATAGTAACTTTAAACATAAAGAGTAAATCCACTCACAAGTAGGCATAGGCTATGAAACTTTTAAAGTTGAAGCCTGAGTAGGGACATGATAAACGGTGTTGCATAAGCCGTAGCTAGATTTCAGAGTCACTTGGACGTTAGGTAATTCAAAAAATTTACATCTCCACTTTTAGACTGTGACAACTCGAAAAATATTTCATCAATTATTTTGCTGGAATAATGTCATCGTAGAAAATTTTCGAGAGTAATTTTTAGCTCCTTCTATAGTATGGTTTCCTGTACCGATCAGCCTCCTTTATTTTTTTTAAAAATTACATACCTATACTAATGAGTGGAGAACTACTTGTTAAATTTATTGTTTTTTTTTAAATCAATTTTACTTATTTTTGATTTATTGCTAATAATAATATAAAATACACCTAAATATCGTATACATACTGTAAATTAGGTTACAGCAATTTTACAAATTTTCATTATTAGGAGTTATTTAATTATATGAGATATCCAATTATAAGGGTTATTTATATAATTATTTTTAGACATCTCAACATGATCACTTCAACCAGCCTATGACGGTCGTCCTGTAAATAAAGTCCTGTAAATGTCCAGACTTCTATATTCTACTTAATCTAAGTTCAGTTGTCAAAAAATAACCTATTTTTATATTTAATTTTACGTAAGACAGAAAATAAAATAAACAAATTATTTTTAAGCCAGTAAAGTTTAAATCGCGAATAATCGGATTCGAGATAATCGGATAATCCGGTATAATCTGTCAACTTACATCGCCTAAGATCCGTCAATAGCGCCGAACGATATTCATAAATAACGCTATTGAAACAAGAGTATTATTTCCCCTACCTACATATACGGTGTAAACATATCCATCTTGATTCCATTATTTCCTAACCTATGATAAATTAATGTAAATCGGGCAACACCGCCTCCACGAACTGTCAAAAAATACAGAACCAAACTTTACCGCCATCTATCGGCAGTGAAGTCTACTAGGACTTCGGGTTTTAGAGCGAGAAAGAATGCAATCCAGCGCGCCGTCTCTTTCCCAGCGGCATTGCCGTTGTGGCAACGTTGTATCTGTCAAAAAATTTCTCCAACACGTAGGTAGAGTTTATATAGCAGTTAATATTGGAGTATTTAAATGCTTACAATTATCAATAATATTAAAAAAATATCAGACCATTGGATATTGACACAATTATAACAGAAAATAGCACGCAAGAATTATTTTAAAATTTATTTAATTACATTTACTTAGTTAATTGTGCTTCGGATTTTGCATTAATTTTTAAATGCATACTTTTTTTACATTTGCAAATGCCGTTACTTTTTTCATTACATACCTATTAATTTTAATGCATTGACTATGATATTTTTGGATTGTTTAAATTAGTATGGGAAAATTCAGGTAAGTTTTAATATTATTTTAAACATTTGATTACTGCAAGAGTATATATTGTAATATGGCGGCAAAGATCGTCCATCTAGCGGCAGCGGCCGTTACTAAAATCGAGAGAGACGGCAATATGAGAGACAAACATATGTAAACACAATTCCAACAGAAGCAAAGTTTCTCTGTTTATTTGTGTTGGTAAGCGTGTTTGCGGTATCTTATTATGGCCGGTGTCCTCCGCGCAAGCAGTCGTGGTAAATAATCGCAATGGCACAAAAAGGTACCTATCATTTGATTGGCATGAATAAAGTGAGTAGTGAGCTTTTTGTAAATTCTCTACTTACCTAATATGTGAATCGCCCGGCGCGGACCAGTCATTGTGGATGAATGAAATAGACATGCGGCAGAAAAGAATGGGTGTATGGCTCGTTGTGTAGGATGAAAAGGGATGCATTCACCAGAGAAACGTATCTCGCTTATCGGATTTCGTCAGGTATCATCCAGTATGTTTTGACATGTGATAATCATAAGGTAATGAGTTTGTCGCGAAGTGCCGAGCGATATATTTTGGATTCGGCTGAGATCGGCAGCGATTCGGCCGAAGATGGATGCCGTTTATAGAACGAACTATTTGTTAGTAAATTATTATCGGAATGGCGCGCATCGGAATCTTTGCGCGGGAAACATTTAAATCGGGAATGGCGGTAGACGTCGAAGATGTGTCGATATTTTAAGACGAAACAAAACATATTAATGTATCTAATATCGCTGATACGTGAAATGGAAATTAGTTGCATAATTATAAATTAATATTTTATTGCGAAAACCTTCGTAAAGAAAACTGATGAATACGACTACCATTTTTTACAGAATATAATCTAAGATAAATTTACTTACATTATTATATACCTACGTGATATTTTTTTTTTTAAAAAATCGAAATTGTTTTTGATCTTATAAAATTTGAAATGGACCATTTTGGCAAACAAAAGTCTAATGCAATTTAATCATGTATATAAGAAAAAAAATCTCACACTAAAATGGTTAATATATGGACAAATATTTTATTTAGTCATTTTATTTTCAGGTACACTTATAAAGCTCGTGTTTCAAAATTGTAGTAGACAATCGAACCACGGTCTTTTAAGACAATTCAGTAAGCGACTGGCTGCGCGAGGGCCCAGACGTGTCTCCGTGCACAATATTTTTTTTTAATATACAATATGTGTAAAAATATTTTTATAATTTTATTCATACTCCTTACATTTCAACAACTCGAAATCATTTATTTATTTCGAAGAAAAACTTATTTTTTCAATACAAAAAAATTGTTTTAAGTAGAAAAAAAAAAATTTCGTCAAATGTTACTTGGGTTAAAATAAAATTAAGTTGCGGGCTATCGAATACCCAGCCTAAAATTAATAATAAAAAATACCTAGAAGTATTATAGAATAAAACAACAACTACATAAGTATATAGTTTTTTTTCCACATGAATTTTATTTGACCATTAACCGGGTTTCGTCGTAACCGACATCATCAGACCAGCCTGATTATTTAATTTTTATGTAATTTTTGTTTTTTTTTTTAACAGAAATATTTGTATTTTTCATTATTTTCAAAAATACTTCAATTTGATAATATTTCTGTGAGCCTAAGCGGCTCATTATTAGAAATACATATCAAATTGTGGTAGATTGGGATCGAACCGAGATACTCGACTCAAGGGTCCGCGACACTAACCACGGGACCATAACCCGATACAATTATTTATAAAATTCAGTTCCACCAAAAAATGTCAGTCTTCTTCTTCTTTATGAGCCCTTTGACCTCCACTGCTGGAAATAGGCCTCTTCCTCTTCTTATGATACGATATGAAATGTCAGTACAAAACTTAAATTTAACCGAGAAGTAGGTTTCAAAAATATTGAACAGGCGATATGGTAAAAAGATTACAGTTTATAAAAATATATAATGACTAAAAAAAAAAAGTGAAATATTAAGCCTCTGACGTTTGTCCTTACTTATGAACAAAAATGATCTGTATACACACCCTTGTCATGCTAGTGTTCAGAACACTCGTTCGTTCTGAATCAAGCAGGGTTGAGGATATAATACAGCACAGACGGGAGGATAGGGCTGGTCCATGAGCTATAAGTAGTCTTCTGAGTCGAGGATTGTTCTTGCTCCAGCGCGAAGAGTGTGAGTGTGGGAGAAATATAAAACTGCTTGTTTACAATACCAACAGAACACATGCGTGTCATTCCGAACCGGAGCTTGTCAATCTTTTTCTATTTAGGTAGGTGCCTATTTTAAATATTTATCTCTAAATAATCTGTTGTTTTTCACCATGACCTATTTATAAAATGTTATACTTTGTGTACAACATGAGTTATTTTTTTGTATGTATAGATGAAATCCATCAAGCTTTTGAATTATTTTGAAATATATCAATCTACGTAGGTATGTGGAGTTTATAAAAACGTGTCAGAGGTACCCACCTATCACAGAAATGAGTTTTTGTAGCAGGTTTCCAAAGTTTTCAACATTATGCTGTAAGGCTGCTATATCTTAAGTGTTTCTTTATTCTTTTTTGCCGTTAACTTAAAAGTTTTAAAAACTTAAAAAAACATCTGTAAAATTAGGAATACAAGATACATAAACATAATGAAGCTTTGATACCTCTTTCAGATTCCTTTTTACTATTTTTAATCTAAAGTTTACTTTGTAAATACCACTATTTCCATACATAAATAAATGTATTTACCAAGTAAAACTAAATTAAAAATGGATTGATTTTACCACAAAGTGACTGTCAAATCAATTAGTAAAATTTATTTTTACTTTCACTGTTTAACGTTAAACAATATCATATTTAGTTTTATATTTACCAACAGTAAGAGGAAGATCGAGGAAAATTTGGCGTGACCAAGTAGGTCGAAGTGGTCAGGTCAGGAGTCTTTAATCGACGGGTACGTATGAAGAGATGCATGAATGTGGAAAAGGCGAAGCAAATTTGCAAAGACAGAGTGGTGTGGCGTCCTGGAGACAATTCTTCAAAAAATTACCCAATTTTTTCAAAAATTTGAGTAGTGTGGTTGTCAATCTTGGGCAGGATTGGTGAATGTTACACGTGTGTAAAGTGATCACTTAACCAACCTATGACGGTCGAAAGCCATGTATATACCCAGACTTATATATTCTTCTTCATTCCTCTTGAGATGTCAAAAATAATGTAAATAAATAATTAAAAATCGATAAAAGTACCAGGGTAACACAGTTTGAAGAGAGTGAAGTTATGGAATATCCGTTTGTTCCTCTCCATAGACAGATTTAGACCACAGTCAATCAATAAGTAGATTCAGGAACGGCGGAGCCATGTGTAGTCCGATGGGGGCTTCAACAACAGAAATAGACTTTCATCCACAAATTTCTGTACGAGTTAAATTAAAATGCGGAGGTGAGAATCGGGAAGACAACACAAAGAGATGATGTATCTCGGATTCTTCGACTATTTCATTGCGACATATTACAATATACATATATAATGGTCCACGTCCCAATTCCTTTATTATGATACATTGCATTGTTGCCATGAAATATTTGGTACTAATCCAGTTATTATATTCCAGTTATTTTATTTTGTTTTTACCTCATGGTTTTTATATTTTCTCATTTTTATATTTTGTCATTTGTTTTATTTTAAATATGCTTCTTACCTTATGTTTTTCTCATTTATTTCTTTTGAACATGATTTTTACCTTACGTTTTTTATATTTGCTCATTTGTATTCTCAGTTATATTTTCTCATTTGTTTATTTGAAACATGCTTCTTTCTGTATGTTTTCTCATTTGTTTATTTTAAATATGCTTCTTACCTTATGTTTTTCTCATTTATTTTTTTTAACATACTTCTTACCTTATGTTTTTTTTTTATTTTTATATTTGCTCATTTGTATTTCGTTTGTATTCTCAGTTATATTCTCATTTGTTTTTTTTTTAACATGCTTCTTTCTTTATGTTTTCTCATTTGTTTCTTTTAAACATGCTTTCTTCCTTATGTTCTTTCTATATGCCTATTTATTATACCCGTTTATTGCATTATATATTTCCATGTATAAGTTTTGGTTAATTTAAAAAAATCTTTTTTGTAAGTTCTTATTTGTGTTCCGGTCTTGTTAACCTTAATCCCATGTTCCAAAATGATAAATAGAAATTACTCATCGGGAATATTATATATATGACTTATGTATGTAACATGTTTTGAAATGAATAAATAAATAATTAATATTTTCTAGTTGACTTAGAAAATTCTCTTTGCCTATTATGTACAAGGATTTAAAGCATATTTAGTTTATAAGGAGCCTAGTCACTGCTCCAATAAAATAAAAGTTACACGTGTAAAATTAAACCAGCCTATGATGGTCGTAAGCCCCGTAAATGCCCTGACTTCCATATTCTTCTTCATCTTTGTTGAGATGTCAAAAAAATAAAATAAAAAATAACTCCTAATTGAAGAAAATCCAGATTTGTGAACAAGTATTTGGACACACTCAGAATGTGGTAAATTAATAAGAATTTAATTTAAATTTATAACTAGCATATAACTGTTTCGGTTAGTCATTGTTTATATGTAATGTATTTCCAATGGGCAGTGGATACGTTGTATTGAGAGTGTATGTGTGAGCACTCAGATTAAAAATATATCAAATGTCTAAACAAAGAACATTCCATGGACCGCAGCATCTCAATGTGATAGCATTTCGTCATCATTATTAGTCATCGATCAGCTTATATAAATAGCCATATCTCTCATTGGTAATATGGAAACCGAACTGTCGATTAGTAATCCACCATGAACTTACCATATTCAGTGAATGTAGATAATTATAACGCTCGAATATTTATCACGTTTTAAAAAATAATAATTATGAAATAAATTAATGCTGAAAAATCAGCAAAATCAGAAAGCTAAGGCCCAGTATTCGTTAAGTCGCTACTTAATTTTCTCTAAATCCAGGTAGCATTATACGCGATTGATATTTTTTCTTCATAAAACACCGTTTTTGCATTGAAAAAATAAGTTTTTATTCAAAATAATTCTATGGTTTTGAAAATAAAAGAATTATTGAAAGGTAAGGAGTTAAAAAAATATATATAAAATTATTCTATATATATTCTAAAAAAATCAAAAATATCCAATATACTTACTCATACATTCTTTACAAAAATTGGGCGTTAACAAACATGTCACCTCTCTCACATGTCGGTCTCCGGTGGAATGAATTCTGTGTTTGCGAATAACCCCTTAATGTCATAGACTAGTCAGAGGCTCTTCGACGTTTTGAATACGTGTTTGACAATAATGTGTACATCGAAACACGTGTCATGGTAAAGTATTTATTTATTTTTCATTATACCTTCTTCTTCTTCTTCATCTGCAATCGGTGCATAGGGCACTGCATCATATAAACGCAGTGTTATCTTGATCGTTAACATTAGAACGAAAGGTGATCAGCCCTCCGCTTCAGGTATTTACTGAAATTACTTAAATTTTTTAGACCCCCTCTAGGAATCGAGGGGGTCTAAGGGGGTCCCTCTAGGGACCTCTAGTACGCTAGCCGAGCGTGTTGACCATTACACTACGGATGTGGACTCATCATACCACTCACTTCTTTCCTCAATCATTCGTTCCACATGTCCAAACCATCAGAACACACCATTCTTAATTTTATTGATAATGGTTATCCCAGCTTTGCTATCTTTCCTTATTTACCCATTTGAACAGCTATCATACATAGTTTTGCCGAGCATTTGCCTGAGGGATCACATTTCGAATCCATTCAGTCTACTTTCATCCTTCTTTTGACAACTCCATGCTTCAATTCCATACAACAGTTTCATTAATTGCCTCGGCAATTACTTTGTTGTAATTAATACTCGTATCTAAAACTAACCAACTAACACTCTGTCTTTGCAAACATTCTTCGCCTCTTCCACATTCATGCATCTCCTCATACATACCGACGATTATTACGACTCTTGACCCGGCCGCTTTCAAGTATTTGATTGTGCCAAGTTTTCCTCGGTCTTCCTTTGCTTCTTTTTCCAACCACATTCTCATAAATTTGTTCCTTTCCTCACTCATACGTTCCACATGTCCAAACCATCTAAACACACCTTTCTTGATTATATCGTTAATGATTACCTCAGCCATCATCTTTGATGAGATGTCTAGAAATCATATGAAAAATAGCTCCTATAATTGGAAATAATCCAGATATTATTAGACCCACTCAAAATGTTGTACTTAAATGACATAGTCAGTAAAAAAGTGAACTCGCGAAGGATTTTATTTAACCTGTTAAAAGTCAATAGGGTGTGAAAGTGACCGAAGTTCACCCACTCTCTGGGGTTAGCCGATAATTAAAAGCCAATAAGTTCGCCACTAAAAGCGTATCTTCATCAATTCTCTAGGTAAACCGCATAAAACTCAAGGTTAACGACGGATATACTCGTATCTTCATTGCCTGCCAATATTTGGCCGCCATTTTACCGATTTTGATGACCGATTCGGAAAATCGTAAAATATTAATGGGCTACGAAGAGAAGTGTTGGCAAGTAAAGGTATTTATTAACAGTATTTAGGTATTCCGAGTCGCCGGGATATTCTCATCAACGCGGGAACACGGCTTCAATATGCCGAAGATACAAATATTCGTGATATGGCACGTGTTACTCTAATTTAACCCGAGAGAGGCCGTGATTAAGCTAAAACCCACTAAGATAACGTAATAGTGTAAAATGTAATTTTCATTTTCAACGCTTATTTACTACCTAGAATCTATTTATTTATTTTTAATATTAAAAACATAAAAAATTGTATTATGAAAATTACTCCTGTAATTGGAGATAATCCAGATTTTGTGAACTTCATAATGAATTTCAAAATGTTGTATGTATAATCTACTACTACTACTACTACTACCATCACGCCGTTTCTCCGCAGGGGTAGGCAGAGAGGATGGAACGCCACACTTTTCTGTCCTGACATACACTCCTCGCCTCCTTCACATCCATACATCTAGTCATACATGCCCTCCGATTACGCAAACTTTTGACACCGCCAGATTTTAGGTTCTGATTGATCTGATCGTGCCAAGTCTTTTTCGGTCGTCCACGTTCTGTTTTCCCTTTCACATTCGCCACATATATTTTCTAGTTGCATTAAAAAGCTAATGTGTAACATGACAAGCCAAATTAAGGATTTTTTAATGTCCTTAACTACCTAACTAATTAACTAATCACTTTGTGTTTTTTTTAAGAGAAAAAAATGTGTTTTTATTATTTACACAAGTACTTAAATTTCATACTATTTCTATGAGGCTAAGCGGCTCATTATTAGAAAAAGGTATCAAATTGTGTTAGAGTGGGTTCGAACCGAGAAACTCTGACTTAAGAATCCGCGACACTACTCACGGGACCACAACCCGACACTAGTAATAAATATCTTTTGATTCAAGTGTTAGTTTGTAAAAATCATTATTTCTTAAAATCTATTGTGATACGTGTTTCAGTGCATCGCTTCATTTTCTAACCTTTATTTTTAAATGTCGTGTTTGAAAATGAAGCGGTATGTATCGAAACACGTGTTACAATAGAATTTAGTAAAAAGTAATTTTTACGACGTAAAACTTAAATAAAAATGAAATGCACAGTTATTAAAATTTCAATTATTACAAATATTTGTAGACTATTGTCTGTATTTTTTATCTTTAAAATTTATTTAAAAGCCCGATCACAATAAAATCAGGACTGTATAATTTATGTATACTGATTATTTTTTACTAAAAATAAACAAAAAAAATAATATTATAAATCATCCCTTTAAATTTGTTTGTGGAATTATTTGATTTACTCTCCCAAATACTTATTTTATACTATTATAGATTTTAAACTATTGTGTTATACAACTTAAAAATACTACCGATTTTGGAATAAATTCATGACTACCGATTTCGGAATAACTATTCCATCATCAGGAAAAATGTCTACATTTGACCAAAATAAACGATGAATGATAAGAAGAGCGTCAATATATGAGTAATTAAAAAAAATAAACCCAAAATAGGATGTCTTAAACTTAACCATTCCCAGAAAGCACAAAGTATAGACTTCTTTACTATGAAGGTGCATAAAAACCCCAGATCATGAAGCGAGTATCCACATTTCCCGTAGGTCGCGCCGGGTTAGAGTTAAGAATAATCTGATTTTCATAGTTTGTCTCTCGCTGCTTGTAGTGTGCACATATATGATGGTAGTATAATACACTCGCCACCTCGGCCTGTGATGTGTCACGCCACAATTTTTCGTGATCGACCACAATATTAATTTATTTTAAGACGTCGACGCTCAGCCGATACAATATAAATAACATAACTCGCTATTGGAGACTGCGCCCTCCTGAAATACTGGCGTTCAATAGTATTTTCAGAACCTGAAAAGTTTGCTGAAATATTATTTTTTGACATCTCATCAAAGATGAAGATTTTTTTAAAATTTTTATTTATTTATTTCATTTCATAGATACATAGATACATTCATAGATACATATTTATTTCATAGATATGTATCTATGAATTATACCGTAATAACGGCTCTTTAGGCATGGCCTGTATTGAGCCGAAATACTAAGATGTTAATACAATTTTTTTTTCTTTTTTATTATATACATTACACACAAGAGATACAATAATAATTTACAGTATAAAGGTTTTACAGTAAAGTAATTACACCTGGACTTTAATTAAATCAGAATATGGAAGTCTGGGCATTTACGGGGCTGACGACCGTCATAGGCTGGTTTAAGTGATCACTTTATACACGTGTCTCATTCACTATTCTACTTATATATATATATATATATATATATATATATATATATATATATATATATATATATATATATATATATATATATATATATATATATATATATATGTATATATATATATATATATATATATATATATATATATATAAATATATATATATTTATATATATATATATATATATATATATATATATATATATATAATACATTTATTAATATTATATTCATATATGTTGAGAGTCAATATGTGAAAATAGCTCCCAAGTGGAAAAAACCTCAGATTTGTGAACAAAGATTTGGACACACCAAATTTTGTGAAGAACTTTTTTCGTTTATTCTTGGTCTTCTTCTTCTTCTTCATTATCTAGGACTGTGTCTTGTTGTTCTCGGAGTTTGCTCCTGGCAGGTGGATGATCAGCTATATTTCCAATCTTGGTAATGAACAAAATCTTCAATGTTTGTTATTTTATTTTTTTATTTGGGTTAAAAACAGGAACACATGTAAAACAAAACATTAAAAGAAATACATTAAACAAGCCAATTATAGTTAACCAAAGAAACATAAAGATTAGTACGAAATATTTCTTTATTTATTAAAATATGTAGATCTTGCAAATGGACACGTATTTATGAGATGTACATGTGTGAAGTGTGTAAGAGTGTGTGTGTGTGTGTGTGTGATGTTGATTCTAGTAGGGACATCCATACACTGCAGAGAAGCATGGTTTTTAAAGATCCTGAGAGGACAATATGCTCACCATTCGTCTTTTCAACACAGATTTTCTGCAATTGGAAATGTCAAATTGGCTAAAACTCTACATTTTTCATTTTGCTACATAAGGTACACGATGGTTTATCCGTAAAATAAATTTTTTGAAATCCATTTTTTAGTGATCAAAATGTACCTGCTTATGTCAAAATAATATATTATTTTGCTAGCTGTTCTTCTGTGTGTATGGTGCACTTAAACACGTATCAACAGGAGTATTTATGGTGTCCCGATCTATTTCGGTTGTGTGATGCGTAGTAGGCGCGTGGATCACATCAGCCGTTCTCCGAGCAGACTGATCCGATGTGAGAGGTACCAACTATAGGGTGACCAAGTGAAGGAAAAGGAAAAAAGCATATTAAAAGCATTGTTAACTTTGTTGTTGGGTAAAACAACACTCCCCTTATCTGCAACATTTTGAGTGTGTAAAAATGTTTTAGATACCTTCTTCTCCG
The DNA here is from genome assembly GCF_059751285.1 of Brachycentrus maculatus. Classification (NCBI taxonomy): domain Eukaryota; kingdom Metazoa; phylum Arthropoda; class Insecta; order Trichoptera; family Brachycentridae; genus Brachycentrus; species Brachycentrus maculatus. The sequence continues at coordinate 1,390,063 of NW_028280922.1, forward strand.
TTTTATTCCTCATTGCTGAGCGTTGTGACCCTTGCAGAAGCAATGACTGTTCTCCAGTTATCCCTTGACTGCGCTGCACGTAGCGCACCAACCACTGAGGTGCCTGCTGCTGTCTTAATTTGATCGGTCCATCGTGTGGGGTATCTTCCTCTCCCTCTCTTTCCCTCCAGGCTACCGATCACAACTAGTCGTTCCAGACTATTTTCGTTGCCACGCGCAACGTGTCCAAAGAACTGGAGAATCCGTCGGGTACAGATATTGGCCAGAGTCAAGCTATCCAAGCGTAATTCCTGGCAAATGGACTCATTAGATACCTACTTGTTCACAAATCTGGATTATCTACAATTATAGTTACATTTATTTTTCATATTATTTTTTGACACCTCAACATAGATGAAGAAGAATGTGGAAGTCTGGGCATTTACGGGGATTCCGACCGTCATATTTTTATAAAGCATTGTTCTATAAAAAACTTCTTCATCTCACCAATAGATGTCTCTAGTGAAATTCTAGTAATTCAATCACAATGTTTCGAAATTGGATTATTTATATAGAACTTCCAAGAATTTGAGTAGGTTGTTTGTCAATCATGGGTTGAATTAGTGAATGTTGCACGTGTGTAAAGTGATCACTTAAACCAACCAATGACGGTCGTAAGCCCCGTAAATGCCCAGACTTCCATATTCTTCTTCATCTTTGTAAAGATATACAAAAGAATACTCTCCTTTTCACTTATTGTTCACTTTGTGTAATACTTCAGCCTTTTCTTTGATCCAGTATTGAACAAACACCTTCCTCTTGGGCTTCCTCAGTTGTCTGTTGGATGCGACTCTTTTCCAATGTAGGCCCGCCACTTTCTTAATGTCATCGGACCATCTTATATAAGGCCTACCCTCGCTTCTGCACCCTGTTCTAGGCCTCCAGACAAGCACCTTTTTCGTCCATCTATCTTCAAACATATGTGCCACATGACCAGCCCAGTTCCACTTTAGTTCCGCGAATATTTGAGCCACATATGTTACCTTGGTCTTTTCCCTTATCCAAACATACGTTTTTCGTTTCCTAAGGGATATTTTATTTATTGTTTTGGCATTTACTTTTTGGTTCGACATGATGAAATTATTGAAGTTCATATTTATACCTGAAGATGGAAGCTTAGCTTCCGAAACTTTTCTTCTTCAAACCCTTATCCGCACCACAGTGGTGCATAGGGCACTGATACATATAAATGCAGTGTTATGTTGATCATTAACACATGACGGAAAGGTGATCAGCCCTCCGCTTCAGGTACTAGTCCAGGGTAATATTGAATAAATATTAGAGTGAAAAAAAATATTTACATTTATTTGACCCCTCCTCTGGGAATCGAACACATTTCCGAAACTAGTCGTCATAAAATAAGCTTTCGAAACTAATCGTCATAAAATAAACTCAAGTGGTAAAAAAAAGTGTTTTCTTTAATAATTCCTAAGGGATACGTTTAGCATCCTTCTCTCCATTGCTCTTTGCGTTACCTAAAGTTTAAATATGATTCGTTTTGTTAAGGTAAATGTTTTCCCCTTAGATAGATGGGAATGTTTGGGGATGCTTTGTGTAATACCACTTATAAACTCTACTTCACGACTTCCAATTTCGAAATAGCATTCCATCATCAAGTCAACCGTAGACTGCAGTTGACCTAACGATGGAATGGTTATTTCAAAACCAGTAGACGTGCGTTTTTAAATAATATTACACAAAGTGAACGATAAATGTTAAGAAACATAATGTATCCCTTTGCACTTTTTGAAACACCGAAATACGAGTTTCCTCACACTTAATTCTCTCCCCAAATTCTGTAAATAATTACTGGAAGAAGTTAAATTTGGGAAAAGACACAGTAACACGTGTACCAACTCACTTTGAAGGAATTTTTGTTTTCGGGCACGCGATATACGATACTAATTATTCACATAAAGTCCCTGGATTTATACCTTGGCATTCGTCATTGACAACTTTGTGGCTAAGCATTTTTTGCTGTTGCGTTTTTGTCTCGAAATCAGCTTGCGACGGTGAGTTCACAACAAAAAATACAAATCAATGAGTCCCATTGCTGAATTTTTTTTTTCAAAACTAATTGTTTACGTACACTTCTTAGTTAAAAAAATAATTAAGTACATATTTAAGACAACATTTTGAGTGTGTCCAAATACTTGTTCACAAAATCTGGATTATCTCCAATTACAGGAGTTGTTTTCATATTATTTTTTGACATCTCATCAAAGACGAAGAAGAATATGGAAAATTACGGTCCCGTAAATGCCCAGACTTCCATATTCTTCTTCATCTTTGATGAGATGTCAAAAAAAACATATTTAAGAATCTAAAATAGTAATAACTAACTAACTAACTAACCATCACGCCGCTTCCCCGCAGGGGTAGGCAGAGAGAATATAGCGCCACACCACTCTGTCCTTGCAAACATTCTTCGCCTCTTCCACGTTCATGCATCTCCTCATACATACCCGCCGACTGTTACGACTCCTAACCTGACCACTTTCAAGTATTTGGCATACCTATCAGCGGAAGCTAAACTGGTAGTGCACAACGGAGTCCTGGTTCCAACTCTAATGTATGGAAGTGAAACATGGAGTTGGCAAAAGAAGGATGAAAGTAGACTGAATGCAGTTGAAATGCGATCTCTCAGAAGAACGTGCGACAAAACGATGTATGATAGATGTACGAATAGTGAAATAAGGAAGGAATGCAAAGCTGAGATAAACATTATCGATAAAATTAAGAAAGGTGTGTTGAGATGGTTTGGACATGTAGAACGAATGAGTGAGGAAAGAACGGTAAAACAAATTTATGAGGCGAATGTTAGCGGGAAAAGAAGCAGAGGAAGACCGAGAAAAACATGGCACGATAAAATAGTGATTATCATCATAATTGTAGATTATTTACAAATAAAGTGCCTTTTTCGTAAAATACTACCTCAAGAGAGCTTCATTGTGATTTAAATGGGGAATATGGAAAATCTTAAAGTGTGTACATTTCAACATAGATGAAGAAAAATAAGTATGTCTGGGTATTTTCAGAACTTAATAACTATCATACGCTGGTTAAGTGATTTCTCTATACACGAGCAATATTCACCATTCTACCCATGAATGACAACAACCCTACATAAATTTATGAATCTCCTATGAATACGATTAGTCTCATGACAGGGTACATATGAGTTCACAACAGCCATCTATGTTTTATTGAAAAAGCTTTTATTTATCCGAGACCCTTTTATCAGGACGTATACAAGATCTAAACCCCAGGTTATTTTTACATATTGGGAAACGTCTAAAAACGTGTTTTCAATTTTTTTATGTTATTTTTATTCACAGCAAGTGAACAAGTATTTGGACACATTCAAAATGTTTTTTAACTGACAATAAGTATGGTCATTCTTTTTTTTCTAACCCTTGTCCGATGGTGCAAAGGACACTGCATAGTATAAACGCAGTGTTATCTTGATTCCTTTCGTGATTGTCTTGCGATTATGGTCATTACCCTACACATATAAATGAAAAATATAATAATTAAAATACAGTTACATTTTAATTATAAAATCCTGCAAAATCTTTTATTTTATATCATACCCTTTTTTTAATCTCTTAATGTTTTAATAGTTATTATAGCATAAATGTGGAATTGTTTAATTGGCTTTATTTTTTTTAAAGTAACTATTTTTGTTAATGTAATGTAATGTTTACTATCGTTAATGTAACTACTGTTTATTTTATATTTTTTTTATCTGTAAAGCTGTACAATTCCCGAACAAATAAAATTAAAAATTAAAAAATAAATAAATGGAAAATCACAAAGTTAGTGCTCTTATATAGTATATAAATTATAAATATTTTATTTATTTATTTTAATTAATGTCGTTAATTGAGTTTATTATCTGATCTATTGATCTCAATTCGGGTTGCTTGAAATAAAAATAAAAGAAAGTGTAAAATGGAGTTGCGGTCTTCTGACAAAGGATCTAGGATCTCACTCATTCAGCAGATTTCAGCGGTGGACCTTTAATCAATTCGGCTCCCAAGCAGAACCAAGTAAATGGAACCATTTACTAGAAAACACTTTATCGGTCCATTTGCCTGGGAGATATTTCATCCATCACTTTATTCTGCACACTGGCTGGTTTGGTACCGGCGACTATTTTCAACTATTTTCAATCTTGAATAAGGAGAACGAAAAACGTTAAATTATTTAATTTTTACTTACGAAAAAATCTGTCCACCTCCGTTGTGTAATGGTCAGCACGCTCGGCTACCGTACTAGAGATCCTAGGTTTGATTCCCAAGGGGGGGTCAAATAAATATACACAATAAATTTTTTCACTCTAAAATGTATTCAATATTACGCTGAACTAAATGACCCAAAGCGGGTACCGATCACCTTTCCTTCATGCGTTACCGATCAAGATAACACTGCGTTTATATGATGCAGAGCCCTATGCACCATTGGGTGCGGTAAGGGTTACTATTTTTTTTATTTCCTTAAATATGATAATAATAACTAACTAACTAACTAACCATCATGTCGCTTCCCCGGAGGAGTAGGCAGAGAGAAAATAATGGAGGAGTAGGCAGAGAGAAAATAACTCTGTGTTTGCAAACATTATTCGCCTCTTCCACATTCACATGCATCATACATTCCCGCTGATTATTTCGACTCCTTACCCAGTCACTTTCAAGTATGTACTTATTTGACATGCCTAAGTGTGCCATGTTTCCTCAGTCTTCCTCTGCTTCTCTTTCTAGTTCTAAGTACATTTGCCTCATTTGTTTCACCGTTCCTTCCTTACTCATACGTTCCATATATCCAAACCATCATAACACACCTTTCTTTATTTTATCGATAGTATTTATGCAATCTTTCCTTATTTCATTCCATTCGAAGACCTATCATACATCGTTTTGCCGCACATTCGATGGATCGCATTTCGACTGCATTCTGCCAGCTTTTATACTTCTTTTGCCAACTCCATGCTTCGCTTCCATACATTATGGTAATTTAGCCTACTTTATTGTTATCATTTACTTGGGTAAGTCATGTTCCTTATTAGCCACTGTAGCTACTCGCACATACCATTGGATAAACATGCGACACACTGTGTGTATGGGAAGGCAAAGCGGATGGCTTGTTATGGTGGTAGTTAGGGGGTAAATTTACAACCCTGAATAGTAAACATAACCAATTATTGTTATATACAATAACGTAACCACCATGCTTTAAGTAATGTAAATGGATGAGTATATTAAATGTGTTGATACATAATTCGCTCACTCCTTTCAACAACTTCATAAATCAATAAACTTGATTTTTCAGGAGATCGTTTTTAAAGTTTAAAAATACAATAAAATGTTTTAAAAATAAATATCAAGCCACTTATTGAACTTTTTACTGTGCAACGCATCTTTTTACGTAAAACCTGAAGATTTTTTCTCCATTTGAAAAATATTTAGTAGATTTAAAAAAAATTAAACAATACCTTTTCTTCAAAATGCAAAACAATACTTTCTGCCCTATGGCGGGTAAATATTAAGTTAAAATTTTGCTGCTTTTGCTGGGATATAGTACTTTGTCTGGGCATTCCGAAAACATGCACAACTGAAAATTGACGATTTTTGATATATGGCGTTGTTGAAAGGAGTGAGCGATACGTGTAAAAGTAATATATGTAAGCAATAATTTAAAAAATAACAATACATAAAACTTTATTAAATAAAACTCAAACGTCGTTGTGAACCACTTTTGTTTTTTGGTACTTTGCTCCAACCTTGTCATCTTCAACGATGGTCACGTACTTCTCCATATCCTTCCCTAAAGATGTCAAGATACTTGTCGTTTTTGGATGCACATGAGGTAACAAAGTGGTTAAAACCAATGTTTCAGTTTTACAAAATGTGCCACAAAGTATCTGCAAAAAACAGTAAAAAAACAAACAAATAGTTTTTTGCATATTTGTTTTACGGGGTTTCGTTGTTACCGATATCAACATACTGATGGGAGGCTAGTTAAATTCAATGTACGATACACTACAAATTTTGAAAACCATGATTTTATATAATTTTTCAGACAAAATGAATTTAATTTTAATTCATTTAAGTAGTGTATTTCAATAATATTTACAAATAAAATATGGTAGGGGTTTAAAGTAGGATTTAATATAAATTTTATTATTGAAATGGTTTTTTGCAGCCATTTATGTACAGAGTGGTGCAAAATTAATCACCCTCTTGGAAGATAAAATTTTTGCAAATGGCGTCGTACGTCAATCATATTGGACATTTATAAACTTAACAGCTGCAGTTTACAAACAAATTCAAGCTGGCGCAAAATTAATCATCCAATTTTGCTTTTGAATAGTTTTTTAATAATAATAATAAAACCCTTATCCGCACCCCAATGGTGCATAGGGCACTGCGTCATATAAACGCAGTGTTATCTTGATCGTTTTTACACATTAAGGAAAGGTGATCAGCCCTCCGCTTCAGGTACCAGTCCAGGGTAATATTGAATAAATACGACAGTGAAAAAATCACTTATATTTATTTTACCCCCCTTGGGAATCGAACCCGGGACCTCCAGAACGGTAGCCGAGCGTGCTGACCATTACACTACGGAGGCGGACAACTACATAAAAAAAAACTAAATCTTTATTTGGACCTTAACAATTTGTTCTGTTAAGTGGAAGAAAATACGTTAAGTAGCTGCCGCCTGTGTTCATACAAATTTCTGTCCGTTTTATCAATTTATTTTATTTTATCAAATTAAAAATGGATAGATATGACCACAAAGTGCCGAATCAGTTAATGAAAAGTTTAATTTTTCTGTAAGGATCATGAAGATTTTTTTTCTCTATACATCCAGTTTATTTTTATGATTAATAAGAGCATAAATCGCTCACTCCTTTCAACAACGTCATAAATCGAAAATCGTCAGTTTTCATTTGTGCGTGTTTTCGGAATGCCTAGAAAATGTACTTTATCCCAGCAAAAGCGGAATACTTTTAACTTAATATTTACCCGCTTCAGGGCAGAAAGTACAGTTTTTTTGCATTTTGAAGAAAAGGATTGTTTAATTATTTTTTTAAAATATACTACATATTTTTCAAATGGAGAAAAAATCTTCAGGTTTTACGTAAAAAGATGCGTTGCACAGTAAAAAGTTTAATAAGTGGCTTGATATTTATTTTTAAAACATTTTATTGTATTCTTAAACTTTGAAAGCGATCTTCTGAAAATCAAGTTTTTTGATATATGACGTTGTTGAAAGGAGTGAGCGAAATATGAAACACGTATTCTGACTTATTATCATGTCACCTTTATTTTTTCCCAAGATCTAACCCTCAAACGTCTCTCCGTTTCACCAGCTAGTAACGTATCGGTATCCAGTAAGTCTTTAATCTAATGACTCCCGATGCCGACCGTCTGACTGGCGGAGGTTACACTGGTTTAATCTACGTGCAGTTATTGACCCAGCTGTTAACCCGCCGCCACCCCCGTTGGTCCGGAGCCACCCCCGGCCGGCCTGGCAGACCCCCGTAACACCGCGCGCAGATTGCTACCCCCACCACGTGAAATTGTTTGACAGTTAGGCAGTGGCCCTGAACATTGGAGTCGCGAGCTTTACGTGCATTTTTAAAAATCATGGAACGCTGTAATAGTAATTTATATAATTTTAATAATGTCTTTCGATGCTGTACAGTAAACAGCCTTATATTATGGGTCACGGTAGGTTCATGAGCTACCTGCATTGTTTCAAGCTTTCCTAGATGAACAGATTTACGTGTGATAATAAGACACCTATTGCGCGTTGCAGGAAGCTGGGTGAGGACCTATCCGACATGGGATCCGCGATAGTTCATAAGGAACTGTCACGAGAGGTGGTGTCATACATAATAAAAATAGTAAAGGCCATGGGTACCATAAACCAAGCTGGGACACAAAATGGCGAACCCTCATCTAGTGGAACGGAATGTCTGTTAACGACAGTCAGCAGTCCGGCTTCTCCTGAGGGGTGCAACATGATTTTCTGCCAGCAATGAGCAAATACTGAGAAGTTCCCGATTAGCCCACACTATTGTAGATTATCCGTAAAAAAAAACAGAGTCCACCCTACACCCATATCGCTCACTCCTTTCAAGAACGTCATAAATCAAAAAGCTTGATTTCTCAGGAGAACGTTTTTAAAGTTTAAAAATATAACACAATGTATTAAAAATAAATATCAAGCCACTTATTGAACTTTTTACTGCTTAACAGATCTTTTTAGGTAAAACCTGAAAGTTTTTTTTCCATTTGAAAAATATATAGTATATTTCAAAAATAATTAAACGATACCTTTTCTTCAAAAGTCAAAAACAACACTTTCTGCCCTATAGCGTGTAAATATTAAGTTAAAAATATGCCGCTTTTGCTGGGATATAGTATATTTTCTGGGCATTCCGAAAACATGCACAACTGAAAATTGACAATTTTTGATTTATGACGTTCTTGAAAGGAGTGAGCGATATCACGGTTACCTACCCCTGGATTTGAAGCTTCCATTCTCCGCCTCCCCTACTCCCCGTACACCACCCTATATCACATCTTTCCACGTCCTACTCTGTTGCTCACGTATTCTAGATGACCCAATGATAGTAAAATTCAATTTAATCAACAATAATTATTCTCTCCTTAAATCAAATGTAGATAAAGAAAAAAAGAGGAATAAATAATATGAATATGAAAAAAAAATGTTGTTCAGGCTTTCTAAAAACGGGAAGGTCCCGTTCAAAACGGGACGTTTGGTCACTTTTTATATATTATCTGGAACTGGAGGTCCCGGGTTCGATTCCCAGGAGAGGGACAAATAAAAATAACTGATTTTTCACTCTAATATTTATTCGATATTACCCTGGTCCTCATACTTTATCAAGATGGACCCCACATGTCGCTCACTCCTTTCAACAACGTCATAAATAAATAAAAACTTGATTTTTCAGGAGATCGTTTTTAAAGTTTAAGAATAAAATAAAATGTATTACAAATAAATTTGAATGAAATGTTAACTGTGCAAAGAGCTTTTAAGGTAAAACCTGAAGGTTTCTTTTCCATTTGAAAAATATTTAGTTTGTTTTAAAAAATACATTTTCTTAAAAATGCAAAAATAACATTTTCTACCCTGTAGCGGGTAAATATTATGTTAAAAATATGCCGCTTTTGCTGGGATATAGTATGTTTTCTGGGCATTCCGCACAACTGAAAATTGACGATTTTTGATATATGACGTTGTTGAAAGGAGTGAACGATATGGAGTTCTGTCTTGCAATTTGTCCCGCCTATTGCTACTTGAACCTTGGCACGCAATCCATGATATCCTCTATTTTGGTTTATTCTAAATCACAATGAAACTCTTTTCTAAATCACAAAACAACCCTTATTATATATTTTAAAAAATATTAAAAATATGGTCTTCTGAGTTTAAGAGGAATTTTTAAGACCTATGACGCGGCCAATAAGATGTAGGCGGGAGGGTAGCAGAGCCTTACCGTAAGGTGCAAAGCCTACGCCCTATAACTCGCACGCAAATACGCCTACACGGCTATATTTTGAACCATATATGGTACAAAATATAGCGAGACCATTTCAAGTCCCGGAAATTAATCAGAGTAATATTGAAACTAAGGACTGTGGGCATGGAAGATTGGATACTCAAGAGTGAGTCCGATGTCCATGTGGCTGTAAAAAAAGAACTTGTGTGTTTTTAATGCCACTAAGGAGTATTTATATAAACATTTATTGAAATAATATTTTTTACGTAATGCTCATCTTACCCCTGCATTCTTTCCTTATTGGTGTTTCATAAAAATATTTCACCATGTAAAAATGACCTGTATAATGGAAATAATAAAGAAAGGACGAAAATAGACTGAATGCAGTTGAAATGCGATCAATCAGAGGAATGTGCCGCAAAATGATGTACGAAAGTTGTTTGAATGGGTGACGTTGGGAAGGAATGCATGGCTGAGATTAGCATTTTCGATAAAATTAAGAAAGGTGTGTTGAGATTGTTTGTGCATGTTGAACGAATGAGTGAAGAAAGAACAGTAAAGCAAATTTATGAGGCGTATATGTGGTATTTTAAATGTACATAAAAAATTAACACACAGACACACAGGATTGTCCAAAAAAATGTTAACACTCACATGGGATTACCTATTATTTCTCATTTCTTGAATGTTTTTCGCAGTTACTCATGGCTAACTATAACTATGAGTATTTCAATGTTTTAGAATTTAGCACATAAACCCTGATGATGACAAGGTTCTTGTCGAAACCGGTTGGATAAAGCGTACCAACAAAAAGTAGTTAAAACAAAGTTGTTTTATTTTATAAAGTTTATTATTTCTCATGCTGTCGACGGAACGACGGAGGATTCTCATGAAACCATTGCCGAAGGTTGAAGAAGTTGAAGGTGACCCTAATAATGATATGAGTATAACATCTGAATTTCATTTCAATATATTAAGGTTGGAACTAGGACTCCGTTGTGTACTGACAGTGAAGCTCTCTCTGATTTATATATTTGCTTATAATGATTTCAGTGCACCATTAACACATAAACTATTCTACTACATAAAAATGATATATGCACCCTTAGAATTATGTATTTTTGTATGTTCGTAGTTAGTTAGAATTTGCATCTCCCGTCTGGAATCCCCAGTACAAAAAATACAAAATATTAATCGAATAGAATCTATACAATAAAAATTTATTTCATATTGTAATTTTAGACGGATGTCTCCAAGCAATGAATTTATGAATTTACCCAAGATCGTAACACGTAGAAACAATGCTGACCTTATTTTACTATATAAAATTTTTAATAATTATGTAGATTGCGCAGAGCTTTTATCACTCATCAATTTTAGAGTTCCGGGAGCACAGACCAGAAATAAAATTTATTTAGAATCCCTAAAATGCACACCAAGTCCTACCAAAATTCATTTTCAAAATTCACCATGAATCGAGCCTGCGATATATGCAATGTAATGCTTAATGAAATAGAAATCAAGCATGTTTCTTTTAATACGTTTAAGAGAAATATTGTTACTGTCTATTTGACAAATTGATAAAGAAATTTTCTATTATATGATAAAAACATGTAATGTAAGTTTATTATATAGTTATACTTTTATGTACATGACAGTATATTTTCATATTATTTTTGACATCTCATCAAAGATGAAGAAGAATGTGGAAGTCTGGGCATTTACGGGGCTGACGACCGTCATAGGCTGGTTAAAGTGATCACTTTACACACGTGTAACATTCACCAATTCTACCCATTATTGACAACCACGCTACTCAAATTCTTGGAAGTTCTATATATATGAACCAATTTAGAAACCTTGTTCTTGAATCACTAGAACTTCACTATAGACATCTATCGGTGAGATGTTGAGACACACTCAAAATGTTGTAAACAGTATATTTTTATTTTTAGATTACTTACGTTAAAACCTCTAATTGGAATGTTCTTTTTTTTAATTTTATTGTGTTGCGTTATTTTTTCAAATATTCTGTTGGTTTTGTAATAAATAAAAATATAAAAAAATAAATAAAATGAAGTGTATGAAAAACAAAATATACCAAATATAGCTTTATTTTCCCAGGAATTTATAAATCAACCTCTTTAGGAGTTAATAGAAATATGAAAAGGCAGTTTGAAATTCTCATTTCATATCTCTTGATTAATAACAAATAAATTCCCATTTAATTATTAAGACTACGGAGGAATTGCGCTCGTACCATTAAATTCTTTCGATTTCAAATTTCCTCCTTGTAAAACAATAATTTACTTTTCATAAGTCAATTATTATTATTTGAATTCAATGTTAATTAAAAATACTTCAGGGTATAATTTCGATGCTTTGATTTCGATACTGGCTCGTTGAGTACTTACTTCATTGGTGTAAGAAAATTTTCAAGTGAGGAATTTATAAAATATTGTAAAATAAATGAGTGTTTTAATTGACTTGTTTTTTAAAGGTATAGGGTCCGCCATCTAAAGTTTTTTTTTTCAACTAGTGCTTATTTCGTGAATGGTAACACTTAGCTCATGTCTGATTTGACAGATAATTAGTTTTATCCTTCCGCTGAGCGAATATGGTTGTGTATACGCTTGAACAACGCTGGAAAATATTGCGACATTACTTTGAAAATCATGGTAATGTTGCAGAATGTGTGCGAAAATTGCGTACGGTTTTTGGAAGAAGAGAAGCATCGTCAGCTCCGTATGTTCGTTATCTTGTGAAAAAAGTGAAAGAAACTGGCATCCTCATCGATAAACCAAAGCGTGAAAAGCCAAAAACAGTGCGTACACCCGAGAATATCGATGTTGTGGCAGAAAGTGTGCGTGAAGCGCCATCAACATCAATTCACCGTCGTTCTCAACAATTGAACATTTCGGAGACATCATTGAGACGAATTTTGCATAAAGACCTTGGTATGACGCCATACAAAGTCCAATTGGTTCAGGAGTTGAAGCCAACTGACCATCCAATGCGTTTTCGCTTCGCTGAGTGGGCCTGCGATCGACTTACAGAAGATGCCGATTTTGCCAAAAAAATCATCTTTTCGGATGAAGCTCATTTTGATCTTGGCGGGTATGTAAACAAGCAAAATTGTCGTATTTGGGGCACAGAAAACCCGCACGCATACATTGAAAAGCCGGTACACCCAAAACGAGTCACTGTTTGGTGCGGATTTTGGTCCAGAGGCATAATTGGGCCATTTTTCTTTGAAAATGAGCAAGGAGTGGCCGTTACAGTCAATGGCGATCGTTATCGGGCCATGTTGAACGGATTTTTGTTCACAAAAATTGAAGAGGAGGATATTGGCAACATTTGGTTTCAACAGGACGGCGCTACGTGCCACACAGCCGAAGCTACACTCGATGTTTTGCGCCCTGTTTTAAAAAAAAAAAAGTTATTTGGCGGACCCTTTATAACCTGTAAAGCCTCTGCTTTTAGAGGCTTGTCAGCAGGTAGGATAGTGAGGATAGGGAAGGTAAATGTGAAAAATACATCACAAACACCCAGACCAATTGAAAATAAATCTTTCTTGATTTTATTTCGCAATACACATTAAAAAAATAATAAATATAATTCCTCTATCAGGATATTGTCGGGAGGTAGGATAGTAAGGATAGCGAAGGGAGATGTGAGAAATACATCACCAATTCCCCAAATTTGCCATAATTTGCATAAAAAAATTAATAACCATGTTTTCAGGCGTTTCCAAGTGTTTAAAATAATCCGGCTAGAATCTTGAATACATCCAAATAAAGGGTCTCTCATAAATTAAAGCTTTCGCAATACAATCATAGACGTCACCAGTAAAGTCACATGAAATTAATGATATATGTAGGAGTTCCAAAAATTTGAGCAGTGTCGTTGACAATAATGGGTAGAATGTGTAAAATAGATAAGGTGTGTAAAGTGGTCACTTAGCAAGCCTATGATACGAGTAGGTCATAAGCCCAGTGAATACCCAGGCTTCCAAATTCTTGAGATGCCAAAAATGTGAAAATAACTCCTAAGTGGAGGCAACCCAGATTTGTCACAAATTGATCTATAAACGTTGTACATAATTTTTTTTTTGTTTATTTTTGGCAAAGCACCCAATTTTGGGTGATACCTGCCATACTAGTGATTTTATATACTTAAAAAAATTTTTTTTTTTTATTGATTTTTTTTGGGGTCACACGCTTTTGCTATACTTTTTTAAATGTTTAATAATCGCACCGTTAACATTTTTCGAGTTCATTGACAATAGGTGTTGGACATTCAGCGGGAAGGACAAACCCTCAGACCGAATGTCCTGAATGAACTCGAGGTTAGGGAGTAAGGGGCAGTTGAAAAATACGTGGTCAGCAGTCTCATCCTCCTGTCCACACGCGCACAACGAACAAGTTAGAATATTAATCCTTTTGAGGTGGGATGCAAGTACTGTGTGTCCGATCCTCAGCCTACACAGAAGGGACACATTCAGCTTGGGAATCCTAACTTTGCGGAACCAAGGGGATTTGGGTATCACGGGTTGGATTGACTTGTAATAGGATCCAGTGGATGTTATGGAGAACATTTCATTCCATTCCTCGCTTGCACCAGCTTTGAGCCCACTAAGGTAGTCAGGAATGGGAAGGGTGAATAGACTGGGAACCACGCCACAGTCCCGGGCTTCCTTGGCCATGGAGTCCACCCTCTCATTACCTGTAATTCCTATATGAGATGGAATCCAAACTATCGAGACAATTTTATTTTCAACATTAACCATATATAACATTCTTTTTATATCACAAAGAATATGATTATTCTTAAGGACAGAGTGATTATTATTTGAAGATAAAAGGTTCACAACGCTGAGAGAATCAGTAAAAATTACTGTCGGTGACAAGGATTGTTTAATAATTATTCTCAGAGCCTCTCTAAGGGCCACACATTCCGCTGTAAATATGGATGCTTCACGAGGTAATTGGAATTGCTCTTCTATATTAAGGGAAGGAATATATAATGCAGCACCACACGCTCCTACGGCACTTTTTGAGCCATCAGTATATACTGCAACGTGGTTAGGCCAAAGTTCTTCCAACTTTTGTATGAATAATCGTTTAACATAAGAGGCATTAAGAACCAACGAGGTCTTATCTATTCCAATAGAAAGAAATACATCAGGTTTATAAATAGCAGCTTCATATGAAATGTTATATAACGGAAGAGTGGCTTCAAGAGGACATGACATGGTGTTTACAATGTGATGCCAGGATCTACAGAGAATAGGAGGACTGTCAGTATTTTTGTTTGAGGTTGATTGAAAAAAAGCATGAAGAAGTTGAAGCCTCGGAAAAATTGGATGATTACTATCGTTAGTCCTATTGAGGATGAATTTGTTGGATAATAGTTTTTTCCTCAAAGAGTACGGCATATCAACACACTCCGCTTGTAAGGCAATCACAGGAGATGATTTCATTGCTCCCAAAATTAATCTGAGGCATTTATATTGTATCCTATCTAATTTAGATTGCAGATACTTTGGAAGAGGGTCCATTATAAAGCACGCATAATCAATATGACTTCGGACAAGAGCGCAGTAAAGCATGTTCATTGTAGTCGGGTGGGCACCCCACCACACTCTTGAAACTGCCCGTAGGATGTTAATATTCTTTTCACACTTAGCCACAATGTTTTCAATGTGTTTGTTCCATGACAGCTTATTATTCAATGTGACGCCCAAAAATTTTACATTGTCCTTCACAGGAATCCGAATTTTCCTCAATTTTATATTTAACTCGGGGATGTTACGCTTTCTAGAAAATACTACTATTTGGCTTTTGGACGGAGCCAATTCCAAATTACTTTCCTCGAACCATGCCCCGACGGGTTCCAGTGCCCTATTCAATACACTCGAAGCGCGAGGTGTGGATTTGTCTGATGTATACAGCACGAAGTCATCCGCATACTGCAAAATGGAGATTTCAGGGGGAATATGTGTTTGAAGATCCTGAGTGTAGATGTTAAATAACAGTGGACTCAATACCGATCCCTGTGGCAGACCTTTGTACACCGTTCTAATCACGGATCCTTTTGGAGTATCTATGGCAATATCTCTATTGCACATCATATTAAATATCAGGCAGCCAACACCACTGGAGATCCCGAGGGCATTCATTCTTTCCAGCAGTAATGGGAGAAGGACATTATCATAAGCACTACTTGCGTCCAAGAAGCAGGCGATTAAGTCGGTTTTACAGGACCGTGAAACATAGATATCAGTAACTAGTACACTTAGGTTGTCGATGCAGGATTTATTTTTTCGAAAACCAAATTGCCAGTGCGGTAGGAGGTTATTTCTCTCTACAAACCACTCGAGCCTAGTCTTTACCATGCGTTCCAGAATTTTGAGAAAACAACATGAGAGGGCAATTGGCCTGTATGAAGTTCCAAGGGATATATCCTTACCAGGTTTGGGGATCGGGACTATGATTTGTCTTTTCCAGGAGTCTGGGATTGTGCAAGATTTTAAAATGAGATTATACATTTTTAGGATTAGGATCATAAATGGTTTAGGAAAGTGTTTGAAAAAGGAATAGGGAATCATGTCATGGCCCGGAGAAGAATCTCCAGAAGATTGGATTGCCATCGATAATTCATCGAGTGAAAACGGAGATGTTAGGTAGTCAGCGCCTGGAAGGATTGGGGGTTCTCTAGGGAGTTCGGAAATACTGGGAACGTAAGATGGAGCAAGTTTCCCAACAAAATCCTCTATCCAGGATGTACATTTGGAAGTGTTCACCTTCGGAGAGTATGATCCTCTGAATCTTCTTATTGAATCCCAGACATCCCCGAGCGGGGTTTCGGGAGACAAAGAGTTACAGAGATTTTGCCAACCCTGTCTTTTTTTTTTTCTAAGAAATTTTTTAGTTAGGGCCTGTACGTGTCTAACCTCCAAAAAGTTGTCAGAAGTTATATTTCTTTTATACTTTCTTATACTGGATGCTCTATTTTTAACCATTTCCGTGCATTCCTTATCCCACCAAGGAGGGGAGTACTTGTGCAAAACCTTTTTAGATATGGGGATAGCAACGTTGGCCACCTCGATTATCAACTCGTGGATTTTGTTAGCTATTGTGTTGGGGTTGTTATTGTCACCATCGATCGACAGGGACTTGGACTTAGCATTCAATGAATCTTCAAAGATTTTCCAGTCAGCCCTACCGATCAAATAGTTAGATCTCTTGGGTTTATGATGACTGTGATTTGAGGAATTAATCATTTTGATGATGATAGGGAAATGATCACTGGAGAAAGGGTCACTCAATAGATTCCAAGAGGACAAGCTTGCCAGGTTGCAGGAACAGATTGAGATGTCCAAGGCGTTTTGGCTATGATTAGCCGGAGCAATACGCGTTGGATCACCATTGTTCAATATACATAAGTTTGATTCCTCCATGAAATCAACGATGGCCCTTCCTGCAGTGTCGGACGACGTACAGCCCCAGGACGTAGAATGAGCATTAAGGTCTCCCAAAATGTAGAAATTTGGGGAGAGACAACTCACGATAGATCTCCAGTATGATTGCTTAAATACGTTTCTGGGAGCTGAGTAAACGGAAACAATTGATAAATCTAGAATTTTTATGGCTAATATTTGCATTCTGGGATGTGATGGAAGTGGAATCAAATCGAAAATTAAATTATTTTTTATTAAGATAGCTACACCGCCCCTTCCGTCAAGGCGGTCGTCTCTGACACAAGAATAGCCAGGGAATGAGATAACTGAACCCGGAGAGAACCAGGTTTCAGATAGGGTCGCAATATCAATTTTGTGAGAGCGGATTAAAAGATTGATGTCATCTCTGTTGGATACTGCGCTACGACAGTTCCATTGGAGAATCGAAAGAGAATTAATTGAAGTGATTTGGGCCATTTTGTATGAAAGCTTGAAGGACAGGAATAATAATAGCAACGTTGGACGGTAAGGATTTTTGGGAGAGTAAGAGATCAAGTAATATGGTTAGAATGGATTTAGAGAAAGATTCATTAGAGAAGGCGAGACTCTGTGATAAACTTTCAGCAGAGTTTGAGTTGATGGCTGGAGAAGAGCTTTGATTGATAGCACATCCATCGGGTGATTGGTAATTTACCGAGCCATTGGGATGGATGAGAAGGGAGTTATGGTTGGATCGGTCGTAGCCGGGAATAAGAGGAGCTCTGGGAGTTTTGTATGTAAATTTGGCACGATTTTTTTGGGGAGCGGTAATTGTGGCGGGTAGTGAATTGAGTGTAGCTTCACCATCTAAAGAGGATTTTGAAATGTTTTGAGAAGGATGTTTATTTGAGGATTTTAAGCTATCCGCATAGGATTTCCCCTTACTAAACGTCTGTTTAGAAGCTTCAAAATAGGAAATATTTAATTCTGACATATTTTTCTTAATCAAATTTTGGCGTATAAACTCTGGGCAATTACGATTGGTAGAAAAATGGTTGCCAGAACAGTGTATACAGCTGGCGTTTTCTAAGGAAGCGGAACATGACTCTCCTAGGTGGTTGGATCCACATTTGTAGCACCGAGGCTGGGAACGGCATACTGGTTTCGAATGACCAAATCTACAGCATTGAAAACATTGCATTGTGGGAAACATATAAAATTCCACCTCTACAGCGGAGTAAAAAAAGAAAATTTTTTTAGGGAGAATTTGTCCTTGAAACGTAAGCACGACTGTTTGGGTCGGTACCCATGTATGATTAGAAGAGTCTGGAGATGTTACTTTCCGAGAGAGACGGCGAGATTTGATAATTCTACCGCAATTATCTGGGAGGGTCACATTCTCCAGAATGTCCTCATGGGACCATTCTGTCGGAATGCCCCTAACCAAACCCATGCGTGACACCATATGATATGGGATGTATGCCTTGTAATTATTTTGATTGAGAATACCTTGTTTCTCTGCAAAACTATTTGCAGCCTCGAATGAATTAAGTTCTATGGCAATCCTATTGCGGCCAATAGCCCGTATACCACCTCGAGGTATGATTTCCTGTATTTTATTATTAAAAAGGAGTTTTCCTACCTCTAAGCTATTGATGGAGGAATTTTCTGCAATTTTTTGAATATAAACAATAAAAGGACCGACATCCTTTTCTGTATACAAATTTTTCATTGTTTCATCTCTCGAATGAGTGTTCATACTTACCTGCTTTGACGGTGGAGGACCTTCTTCAAAAGAATCTGCCTTAAGGTTTCGCTTATACCTCACCGTTGGGTGAATAATGGGCGAACCCACATTGGAGTAATCTTCAAATCTAGGATCTGGGGGATCTGGAGGTTTTTCACCTGCCTCCATATTTAATAAGTTTTAAAGTAAAAGACTTTAAATATAAAGAACAAAAAAAATATATAAAAAAATTATAAAAAAAAAAAAAAAAAATATTATTGTTGCAAAAAAATGATTTATAACTTGAAATGTTTAAAAGGACTCTAGTTTTATAAATAAAGGGCACAGAAAACGATAGTTTTAATGCAAAACTATATAATTAATAAACTACGATAACATTTGGTTCACAAAACTTCGATTATATTATTTTTAAACACAAAAAACTAGGAGCACTATAACTAAGCAGTTGTATGTTTGACAGTTCGTCGTGTTCCTGGTTGTACATAATAAACATGATAAATAATAAATACAACTCCCATCTTAAAAAAAAAAAAAAAAAAGAGATACTTATAAAAGAGTTTCTGCTCAATAAAAAGCTTTTTTTCATCTTACGAATAGATGTCTCTAGCGAAGTTCTAGTGATTCAAGAACAATGTTTCAAAATTGGTTCATATATATAGAGCTTCCAAGAATTTGAGTAGTATGGTTGTCAATAATGGGTAGAATTGGTGAATGTTACACGTGTGTAAAGTGATCACTTAAACCAGCCTATGACGGTCGTCAGCTCCGTAAATGCCCAGACTTCCATATTCTTCTTCATATTTGATGAGATGTCAAAAAAAAAAAATATTTGAAAAAATATAAAAAAAAAAAAAAAAAAAAAAAAAAAAAAAAAAAGGTATTTGTGAATAAGTATTTGGACACACTCCAATGGTGTTGGAAGAAAACGAGCTTTATATTGAACAACGCAGTTTTCAAGAGTAATAATTCACTTTGCGTCGGGCATTGATCAGACACTGGCCATCTCTGGTCACAAAAGAAAAGTAAATTAAGCGCGATCGCCATCGCGAAGGCAAAAATCCATATTTCAATCATCCCGGACAATGAAGGGAAGATATTCTCACTTATTCACTGTGTCCCGATAAGTAGTATGGAGGGGCGCCGAGGGTAGCTTTCTGGCTGGGGGTGAACTCGGGGGTGGGAGATAAATACCGGCATCTGTAAGCTAGTCTGGTCCGCTCCACCGAGACTGTCACCCATTTGTACTAAACTTCCTACCGAAAGACGAACTGGGGATAGAGATGGCCAATTATATAGATTTTCGGTAAATACCGATTATAAGTAGAGTATCGCTTTGACAACATCATTGAATTGTTTGAACCCATCACCTTTAAGGCTGAGATCTCAAACGTTGAAATTCATCGATTCGAGCGCCCAAGAGGTCGGACGTGTTTTCGCGCGGATTTTTAAAAAAGAATATACATATACAGTCGAACTCGGTTAAAACGAGGATGAAGGTACCGACTGAATTTACTCGTTATATCCGTTACTCGTTAAATCCGAAAACAGTTTTTTTTTTAAAACCTACCTATCACATGAATTATGATATCTGGAATGGTCACATAACACAATATGTCGCAATTAAAACAGAATTCATACAATACACAGATATCATATTTTTTGTCAATAATGTTTTCTTATAAAAATTGTGTATATATGTGGAGGTCCTCAACGAAACGTTACATTTCCATTATAAACTATTTTAAGTCATCGAGAATTCTAGCTTGAAAAATTGGTGCGATTTAATGACTTTATATTGGTTTAACACAGGATTGGTCACGTTTTGTCGCAACTTTAATTAAGATTTCGATAGAATACAGTAAATAGAACAGATTTGTATTAGGATTTTTTGTGTAATATAGGAAATGCAACTTTTTGGTGAGGACTTCCAGAAGTAGAGTATCGCTTAGTCAACATAGTTGAATTGTATAAAGACATACTATTAAGGCTGATATCTCAAACATTGAAATGCATAAAGCGGACGAGCGCTTAAGAGGTAGAACGTGTTTTTACGCGCATATTTTTTTAGAATTCATTATGAAAATGGATTTTTTTAGGCTTCTGACCCTAAAATAACTATTTTCTTTTCAAAACCATTTTTTTCAAAACCATATATTTATTTCGAAGAAAAACTTATTTTCTCAATACAATAACGGTGTTTCGAGAAATAAATATAATGATTTTTAAAAAAGTCGTACAACAATATTTGTAAATAAAATAAGAAGTAATAGTGGTTTTGCATTGCTTAATCCCTATTATAAAAATGTAGATTGTCAAATCACCTTCATTTAAAAATGTAATTATATTAACCCTTATAGATACATTTGTAGGTAGGTAAACCAGAAAAAAAATTATTGAAAATTTAAAGTAGGAATGCGTTGTGTAATCGAACTAAAAAAAATAATCGTTAAAAATCACATAAAAAAATACCATACTATAATTTTTAAATTGGTCCGAATGGTATGTTCCCAAAATAATGATTTCGACAATTTAAAATGTCTTTCCGACAAATTTCAAAAAGAAAAAAATAAAAACATCATTATTTCGATAATTCGAAATATCGATAATCGAGCGTTGTAAGGCCACATCTCTACAGAATATTCCTAAATCAAGTACCTACTTACTTTCCGTTTTCCGAATAAAGAGTCTATTGATGAGACAGGATAATAAGAGATTGTTATGATTCGGTGAATGGCTCTTTGCTGATCGATAGATCCATAATGAACAGGAAACAACGTAATCGTTTTATTTACAAGACTGACTGGTAAACACACACACACACACACACACACACACTTTTGTAAAGAACAAACTTTAAGATAATAATGACTTTTCTATTGATGCGTATTACTGTATTAACTTTAATTATATAGGATGTTTTTTTTAGAGGTACGCAAATTTAAATTTCCTGCAATAAATTGATAGTGGCACCTGCCGTGTGGCATGTTGCGCCATCTTGTTGAAACCACAGCTCTGCCACATCAATACCTTTCAACTGAGGTACGAAGAAGTCAGAAGATGGTTCCATAGCGTTCTCCATTGACCGTAACATTCTGGCCGGCATCTTTTATAAAATTCGTCAAATTTATGTTTTTCTGTCAAATAAAATTAAATCAACTGCATTTCTACAGTCTCTCAATTACTTCTTACTAACGAGTTATTGTGACTGCTTCTCCATAGGGGTAGACCGAAAGAATAGAAAGCCACACCAATCTCCTCATACAACAACTTTCCTGTCAATCAACCTCAGACAACTTTCAATTATTTCAAAAACTTGATCATGCCAAATTTTCCTCGATATTCCTCTTTTTCTATTAAAATACCATTTTTTTTATTTATTTATATAATAAATTTATTAAAAAAAACATAGCGCTTGAATTGATTTACTCTTATACTTTTAACATAACTTGTATTAGTTACACCGTGCCTCTGTTGGAAAGGTACTTTCACTCGATGTTTATTGTTAATACTTGATTAACGGTATATATATAATGTGTATATATATATATATATATATATATATATATATATATATATATATATATATATATATATATATATATATATATGTGTGTGTGTGTACTTATATACAAATCGTGTTTGGGATTATGTCAATAATAACTCCGTTTATCCCTTTCATATTTATCTCTTATCCTATCTACGAATATACTACTCGAATATATTTCTCTTTTCCAGTTTCTATCGCTTGCTCATTCCTTTTTTAGTACGCTTTTTTTAAGTAGGACGCAGAAGTCGCATAAAAAGGTCCATTTAAATTATTGGCAATGGTAATAAAAAATATGACACCCCCTGACACGTGTCTTTCGAAATTAGTTTTCGCAATAATGGTTTGGGGGTTGGGAGGAGGTATTACGAGAACACCCCGCATTTGGCGTATTCACAGTCTAATTCTCGCAGTCCTAACGGGCGCTGGGTGTATTCCTGCTCTCGAGGGCAGATTACGCTGTGAACAGGGGTGGTTAGGCGGGGATAGTGACACTATTTACTCACATGTCACAGTTTTTGTATTGATTTATGTATAACACGACCCCGAGTAAGAGTTTCGAGGGATGCCAAGAATTTTGTCATTTTTTTAACATCTCAACAGAGATGAAGAATAATATGGAAGTCTGGGCCGTCATAGGCTGGTTTAAGTGATCACATCATAATTGGAAAAAATAACTCTAAAAATTGGATAATCCAGATTTGTCAACAAGTATTTGGACACACTCAAAATGTTGTATATTAAGATTTTTCTTATTGAAAATAATTATTTTTGCGACATGACCACACCAGATGTAAATATTGCTATATTGTGATATTTTGATCCAGAAATATTGTTTTTTGTTATAAAATTAACTATAAAACTAATCATCACTCTGCTTCCCCTCAGAGCTAGGCAGATAGAATAGTGCCATACCACTCTTTCAAACAATATTCGCCTCTTCCACGTTCATGCGTATCAATTATCCTCAAACATACCCGTCGATTACTCCAACTCTTGATCTGACCAATTAATAAAGCCATGTTTTATTCAGTCTTCCTCTGTTCTTCGAACATCGAGCTATATTTGCCTGTTAAAACATAATACTGCAAGACATAAACATTATCGATAAAATCAAGAAAGGTGTGTTGTGTTGGCTTGGGCATGTGAATCGAATGAGTGAATAAATAACAGAAAAACAAATAGTCAATAGATGCAGAAGAAGACCAAGAAATCATGATCAAGATTTTCAAAAAGTTGAATGGTCAGGTTAGAAGTTGGAATAATTTGCGGGTATAAATGAGATGCATAATTGTGAAAGAAGCCAAGATCGTTTGCAAAGACAGATTGGTGTGGCGTTCTATTCTCACTGACTACCCCTGCAGTTAAGCGGCGTGATGGTTAGTTATATTCTGAATCATATGAATGAAAAAAAATGTACTTGTTTATTTTGGCCAAAACTTATAGTAAAATTGTAAAAAAAACAGCTTTATTATCCACATATAATTTATTTGGCCAGTGACCAAATTTCATCGTTACCGATATCATCAGACTGCTTCATACTTATTAGTAACACAATGACTTATTTAGCAAAATTTTAGGCCGACACAAATCTCTTCTGTCGACATTTCTACACGTGTGTTTGCTTCATCCCTAAAAAATGGATCGATGGTTGCATAATGGAATATACAGATGGACAAAAATGTGCAGTTCTCACTGTAAATAAAAATAGGGGTGGTCTCGTGCGAGGGCGAGGGGTGACGCCACCCTGACCCGAGCTAAGCTGAGCTGGATGCCTACGTAATATGCGCAAAGAAACCTACAGTGTACAGTTGCATGATCTGAAACAATCATTTAAAATCATTACGACCAGTTTTTTAAATAATTAAAAAAATACATACATATATCATGTTTGATAATGATCATGAATGCATCGAATCTATACCAAATATTTTGCATTTTTTCCGTACCATACAGTACCTGACTTTTGGGGGGTCTATATAATATCAATCACTGTATCGATATATCTAACTAATAATGCCGATTAAATATTGAAAATTGAATTATGCGCTGTATATACCATTATATCTAACAATCTATTTTCACACGTTTTTCGATTATTTCAGCATCATTATAAAACACATGTTTGATTATGATCCTGAATGCTATGAAACACGGTTTAAAGTACATTTTAAGAAGTAGTGGTATTTACCAAGAAATATAAATATAAAAATGGATAAATATTACACTATTTTAAGTGACACAAACATGAAAAATATTTTTTTTTATTAACTCTTAAGTTAAAACTGTCTATAAGTTCATCTTCTTCTTCAACCCCTTATCCGCACCCCAATGGTTCATAGGGCACTGCATCATATAAACGTTATCTTGTCCGTTAACACATGAAGGAAAGGTGATCAGCCATCCGCTTCAGGTACCAGTTCACGGTAATATTGAATAAATATTTGAGTGAAAAAATCACATATATTTATTTAACCCTCCCTGGGAATTGAACCCGGGACCTACAGAACGATAGCCGAGCGGAAAAAATCTATATCTTTAACTACCAAAGCCAAATCAAGGAATGGATAAATAAATATGTCATATGATCAAGAGTTAATACTGTAAATATGCTATAATAATTTTTATTCTTTATTTTTTTCAACATTTTTTGTATATATTATGTCAAAATACATTAAAAAATAAACTATAAAAACGTTGAGATGGATTTGATATGTGAATTGAATGACTGAAGAAAAAATACCAAAACAAATTAATGAGGCTTATGTGGCTGGTAGTAGAGGCAGAGAATGACCGAGAAATACTTGGCATGACCAAGTTTATCAAATACTTGAAAGCGGTCAGGCCAGGAGTCGGAATAATATCCAGGTATGTGTGAGGAGATGCATGAATGTAGAAGAAGCGGAGATTGTTTGTAAAGACAGACTAGCGTGGCATTCTATTCTGCCTAAGCCTGCGGAGAAGCGACTAAACAGAGACGAAAGAATGATTGAGATGGGAATACAAAAATATGAATACAAAAATATACAATAATAAGGAGTTTACGACCTGTCGTTACACGGCGTAACATTTACCATTCTGCTCAAAATGGCAAACCAAAGTATTTGAATTTTGATACGTGTATAAAGTAATCACTTAATCCAGCCATTTAACATACAAACTACAATCCTGATAAATTATTGTACCTTTTTTTTCGATAATCTATTAGTCTCTGTTGTGATTTCAATAGAAATCCCGAAACTGAATTCACTATTACATATTTCGAAATAAATGAAAAGCCTGTAAAGTAAGGGTGCATCGGATCATTCCATTAACACATACGGAATGTGCGGTCGTATTGTACAAACTTTCAGTGGTAAAAATATGGAATTCACTGTAAGGTACGGGAAAAGATCAAAGTACCCATCTTCAGTATACGTTCTTTCTACACACGTTCCACACATGAAACTACTCACACCCCCTCCGCCTCCGCCGCAAACACACCCCCCATAGAGGGAGAGAGAAATAACAGAGAGAGGGGTGTCAAGTGTTTAACCCTTTGATTCACAGGAACTGATATGAAAGCGGTTTTTGTTCTACCATGATATTTATTTATAATTTATTCACTCATATTCCTTGATTTATTTTGAGTCTTACTTTAGTATACTCAAACATTCTATCTAATCCTTACATGGAAAAATATGACATGTGTGTTACGGGTGAATTGTGTATTTTTGTTTGAATTGCGACTTATTCTGTTATGCGACCATTCCAGATATTTTAAGTCATCATGTGATGGGTATATCGTAGTCGTACAGGAGAAAGTGACCAAGTGCATTTGTTTACAAACACGTGATCATCTTACTAGCTTTATATTGCCCTGAAAAAATTCCAAAGCGATTTTAAACTTGGAAGTATTATATATTGACTTGTTAAAAATGACTAACTGCATTGATGTTTATTTTAATGCCAAACAAAAGTGACTTAAATGGCCCTTCTGAACTTTTTATATTTCGTTAGTTGGTCACTTTCTCCTGTACGACTACGATATGTATAAAAAATACCTATTAACGGACATAAGTAACGGTTATAACGAACAAATTCAATCGGTCCCGTCTTCCTCGATATAACCGAGTTCGACTGTATATTGCTTCATCGTTATTCCTATTCTAACACTTATCTGCACCCAATGGTGCATAGGGAACCCCTAATAGAAGCAGTGTTATCTTGATCGTTAAATACACAAAGGAAAGGAGGTCGGTCAGCCTTGCGTTTCAGGTTCCAATCCAGGGTGATATTAAACAAATATTCATTTCATTCGAACCATCAACCGCACCCAATGGTGCAAAGGGCACTGCTTCATATAAACGCAGTGTTATCTTGATCGTTAATAAATATTAGACTGAAAAATCTCATGCTTATATATGAATGTATAATATTATACAGATACATAAACATATACATATGATGTGTTTAATATCATGTCAATGGAACCAAGTAATTTATATAGGACGTTACTAAACTGAGATGTGACTAATTTAAAAATGGTATTTGTATAATTAATAAAGTTGTGTTACGTTGGTTTAGGTATGTGAATCGAATCAGTGAAGGCAGAACAGTTACACAAATTTATGTGGAGAATATAGTTGGAAATATAAGCAGAGGAAGACCGAGGTAAACTTAGCATGATAATTTATTTCAAATACTTGAAAGTGGTCCGGTCAGGAGTCGGAATAATTTGAGGGTATTTATGAGGATTGAGTGCAAATAAGGGTTAGAAAAATAAGAAAAAAAAATTTTTCACTGGGTTAAAATAGTAGTATTAAAATCCTCGATACTGTAAATATGAGCAACTTTAAAAATAATGCTTTTAACAGAAGTGCGATTGCGATTTTTTCACAGTTTTTTAGTTTTTTGGTTAATGAATTTATTTTGGATTCGATACATTTTTCTCTGAAAAAAATTATAGGAAAATATATTATGAAACAACATTTTGAGTGTGTCGAAATACTTGTTCACAAAATCTGGATTATCTCCAATTACAAGAGTTATTTTCATATTATTTTTTGACATCTCATCAAAGATGAAGAAGAATATGGAAGTCTGGGCATTTACGGGGCTGACGACCGTCATAGGCTGGTTTAAGTGATCACTTTACACACGTGTAACATTCGCCATATTAATGAAACACATCTTAATGCCCAGCAAATTAACATTGGGTGTGAATTACTTTTTATATTTTTAACCTTATATTTTTTATATTTTTTCTTAGAAAACCGAATCCATGAGAATGCATAGTAGTCAGTCGTACTAAATTCAAATGAAATATTATATTTAATTCTGAACGAAATCGTTTGACGTCAAAAGTATTTAGAAGCATTTAAGTTCAACAAATAGTTTTCAGCCAAATAATGAGCATCCATAGAGCTCGTGAGGGAGAAGGATAATCGCAAAGAGAGAAAGATCACAAGGGTTGGTTTCAGGGGGTGGTTCGAGTGGGGGAGATGTGGGGGGGGGGGGGCTGTATCAATGTGTGGAGTTACTGCGATGTGTTGAGAAGTGAGTGAGGTGATTTTGACAGGGTTGTCTATGTGTATACAAGGTGACACAAAACTGCCACACATACGGCGTGTTAATCGAATATTTATAAAAGTAAATACTTTATTTGATTTATTTATACCTAAATTATTAATGTATAATTCAGTCAAACCAAAGGAAATCATAAAAATATAGTATTTATCATAGTAAAATATTTTAACTACATATTTTGTTTCTACTTTTATTTTTATTTGATAAGATAAAATATGCATTGTACTGCCAATGTGTCTAAATTTATAATTGCAGCACCGAATTGATAGAAGTGAAACTTTTTTTTTAAGAATAAGAGAGATTCAATGAGAGGAACAGAAAAAACGGGCACCTAAAAAAAAATCCATGAAAAATTGGTAAAAATATTATGTTTACATAGATTTGACATTTAATTTGTAAAACTCTGTTTTAATTTATGTATCAAATATGTATGGATTCTTAGAGTCTACTTAATTATATTTTATTATTAAATACATATATATAAATAAAATTTGCGTCAAGTGTTTCGCCTTGTTTCAAATGATTTCATTTTCGTTTTCATTTTCAAAAATGTCATAACAAGACAATTGTCACAAATTTTATTTTAATGTGTTTTTAATAAATTTAATAAAATGTGGTTTTTAATCAAATAAATTTAGTACTCCCTCGACTCTAAAAATAAGTGTTTCATTTTAGTATTTAATATATAAATCTTGTTCATATTTATCCTCGTTTATTATGTGTTTCTTTATCTCTTATAACGAAATGTGCCTAGTAAATTCGCGTCCAATATCAAATAACAATGTTAAAAGTTTTTACTTATTATTTTTTTTACGAAAATTTTAATAATATCAGTATAAAACCACTCACCGAGATTTTTATGTCTACCGGTTTCGAGACGTACCCGTCTCTTCGTCAGGACAATCACTACCACAGCATGCAAATAATTCCACCCTTCACCACCATAGCACCATTTACACACTTAAAACTACACAAAATGTCAATTGGTAACACAATTGGTCAACCCGAAGACCAACATGCACTAATTGTTTCATCACAAACATGCGTTACGAGTCGAGGTTAAACATGCACTCGAGTTTTACTTTCAAATCTCCGTGTAATATGCATGCTTTAACTGAAATATTTTTTTTAACTCGAGTCACCTCGCAGCTTAGTATTGATATCAATAAAAATATTCGTATATTCTGGGGCATCGTGTACATGAGATGATTGTACGTATTATAATATCGCCTTCTTTACATATCTGCCAGTTAGGGGTGGATTTTGAGACTTGTTCGATTTTCAAAGAGCGAAGGGATAAAAAAATGTCGTATGTCAGATTGGGTGGCAGAGAAGGGTGTATAAAACACACTTCGACCCTCATCGGAAGCCTTCGGTTAGCCTCGGGAGTTTTATTTTATTTTTACTCTTCCCATTGAGACACGAATCAGAAAAATGTTGATACACTTTACTCCCACTATTGTGTACCGATATATGTTTACAATATGTACATATGTATTCTTGTCACAGTATTTATTTAGATATGTACTCCTATATATCTTAATAAAATTCGAAAGGTTATAGGTCCAATACCATCAAATATAAAGGTTTATTTATTGTAACTGCAGACAGTTGGTAGAATTCCATATTGAATTGTTGGGTAATATATCCAAAATTAAACACGGTTATTGGATTGAATTCTACTTTATTTACATATATATATATATATATATATATATATATATATATATATATATATATATATATATACAAATATGAAAATATGTGACGCGCTTCGTCTTATTAAGACATTATAAAACACTCAAGTGTGTTTGATAATGTCTTCATAAGAGTACGTATGTCTTAATAAAAGCAGAATGCTTGAATCACTAGAACGTTACTAGAGACATCTTTTGTGAGATAAAAGAAGTTGTTAACTTTTTCAATTAAGAAATAAAACTCCTATAATTGGAGATAATCCATATTTTTGAACAAGTATTTCAACACACTCAAAATGTTGTAATTCTTTGGTTTAAAATAAACCAAAAATAACTTCTTTGCTATGTTCATCCGATGAAAGGCTACGTAGTTTCATTGTTAATACCATGACGTATCTCTATACATATCTTACATTAAGGATTCATCCGTCCTTTTGAGAGGCGTGGACAATCTTTCTAATCGATGGATGAAAATACAATCCTTCAATCACTGACATTTAAATCCTTGATAACTTCTCGACACGACCCCCAAATAATAGACCTCCCCTAAAATATTGGATAAACACCATCACTGGCTCACTATATGGCCGCTGCATCCCTCTGAGGGTGGCAATTACTTGGGGTGTAATCTGTATTATGTATTTCAGGAATCGACACTGAAATCAACCCCTACGTTTCCTATTAATCTAAACAATTAACAAAACCTTATTTTCATCGCTTTATATCATACTATTTCAAAATTAATGATTCGCCAAAGCGAAGAAAAGTATTTATTTTAGCTCATTACATAAGGTGGGATAATTAAAAAACTGCAAACTAATTTTCTTTAAACCCAGGTTATATTTAATGTAATAATTGTTTTTATTTGTTTAAAACACCGTTTTTGTATTGATAAAAAATAAGTTTTCCTTAAAATAAATATTGCATATGGTTTTGAAAAAGAAGAGTTATTGAAAGGTAAAGAGTTATAAAAAATGATAAAAAATATTTTACATATTATAAGATATAATTTGTGTTATTTTTAGGTATGCAGTTTTTACAACAAGGCATTGTTGTCAAAACTGCATACCGTTTATAATATGTGTTAACCGTTTAAATATTTATGTATACTGGAAAATAAAAACATACATGTATTTTGTACAACCATAATACGATTTTTTTTCGGTATTTTGTCCAGTATAATATATTCAAGTAATCAAAAAATATTTTGAATGATGTGTAGTTTTTACAAAAATTCTCCAGAATTACAAACATGTTAAAAGACTCGTCTAAACCGAATTTATAAAATGGAGAATCATATAGTTACAGCTTCAAATATGGAAGAACCAACGATTTTTATTAAAAAAAAATAATCCACAACAATAGTTTTTCATAAAACAATTTTGGTTTTATTTTTTTTATTTGGTAGATTTATATTTTAATAAGATACACCGATTGAAATCTACCCCTGTTTTACCACCGTGTAACAAGGGGTAAATTATTTCTCCGTCGACAAAATCATCCCAGATGTTAAGAGGAAAATGGAAAAGGGGTGAAGTGTAGGAAAGGGTGAATGCGCGCATAGGGAGTGTAATGTAATGATGACGCAATATGAATTAATATACTTATGTACAGAATGATATAAAGTATATTATGTATGCAATATAAAGTGCTGTGCTCAGAGCAGAAGTGAATCATCTCCATTTAATCATTTTTATTCATTCTCATCTTTGATGATAGGGTTGATTAAAAGTTTATGAAATTCTGGAATAGTTGCTTCACTTTATATCTCATGAACTATGCAGTTATTTTTTTGAAACTAGCAAAAGTTAAACCAATATTCCTTTAAAAAATATTACACAAATTTTGAAATGTTTTTAAAATAAACAAATACCGATGAAGAAATATTGTGAGTAAAATAACTAGGTAAATTTTGAATTTAATAAAAAATTAAATCATGTTTTCAGGCGTTTCCTAGTATGGTAAATAATTCGTGTAAAGTCCCCCATACATTTCATAAAGCCTCTGTAATTTTTTTAAAGCTTACTCAATGTAAATCCATCAATAGTTAAGAGAACTCACATGTTAAATAAGGTGTTATGTATAACTATCGAAATTTAAGTAGTGTGGTTGTCAATCACTTTTAGGATAGTGAATGTCACACGCGTTTTAAGTGATCACTTTATACATTTTGCAAGATTCACCATTCTACCCGTGATTAACAATAATACTACTCTTTTTTAAACTACTTTAAATGTCGCAAGTGAATAAACTACTACACATTTTCAATTGTAACTAATGTAACGGAGATGGATATTACAAATATAATTGAAAAAATGGACTTATCCCACATTTCTTTCAAACCCCCCATATGTATTTGTACAGGGTTTATTAAAAGTGCTTGGGTACATGTAGAAGAAGAAAAGGCATGGCTATTCATGGAAACGGGAGTTTTACGGCTGTTTTCATTATGATTTTATCTTTTTCATTAGTATGATGTCACTAAGGGTGAATTGTGGGCTGTTAATTTGCTAACGAATTATTATTTAATTTAATACTGCCCAGGGTGAGATGAATACATACTCGCATTATGAAAAAATCTATCCGTTCAAAAATGATGTTAGCTGAACCGCTTTATAGGGATCAATGAAATCCAAAATTAGAAGGTCTTCCTGGTTACAAGTTACCAGTGACCTCTACTTCTATCACTACTACTGGATAACTTCACTGCAGGGGTAGGCCGAGAGGGTGGAACGCCACACTCTTTTGTCCTGAGGTACACTTCTAGCTTCCTTTACACGTCTTACATGCCCTCAGATTACGTAAACTTTTAACACGACCAGATTTTAGGTTCTGATTGATATGATCGTGCCAAGTCTATTTTGCCCATCCTTGTTCTGTTCTCCCGTTCACATTAGCCAAATATACTTTATTAGTCATTCCCTCGTTATCATTGTTTGCATTTGTTCACAGTCATTGATTTTATATTGTTTTCCCTACATTACATTAAGTAATCACTTAAACAAGAAGTGCCCTATTGTCCATACTCCCACTGAAAGAAATGTAATAAAAAAAATAAAACAGCTCATACCCCCTCTTCATTCTTCAACGTCCGAAGGATACAACTCTAAAATTGAACTCAGCTTCACATACGTCGTTTGAAAATGATGCTGAATGCATCAAAACACATGTCACAATAGATTTTAAGTAAAAAATGTATTTACCAATTGAAATTTAAATTTGAAATGTGTTCAAATATATGTATGTGACAGCTGTTTCGCAGTTGTAAGTAAAATCAGTTACACGAAGTTATGAGCAATTTTATTATCAAGCAGTAAAAAAACAACCACACATATAATTCATCATATTTGTTTAAATCTGTTTTATTTTTTCTTTAAATATTTTGTTTTGATTTGCTTATTATTATATTTATTTAAAGCAATACGAATATTATTTTTTCATAATATATATAATTTTTTTTTACAAAATACATGTTTAAATAATACAAAATAGTTGGTAAATGTACAATACATTTCAAATATAACGTTTCTACCTCTCTAATAAAGTAGATACATGTGTTTAGAGAGGGAGTTCATTTAAATTTTTTTAATTTTTTTTAAATTAAAATTAAAAATAAACAAAGTAAATAAAAAAATTAAAAAAATATTCTTTGGTATGGAGTCTATGTAGGGGTGAGTCTTATGTTATATGTTTTTTCATTATTTTAGTTTTAAAGGTTTGATAATTTTCTTAAAGGTTTATCTATCAAATTTGTTTGATCAGTATTGATATTATGTTTTCCCATTAAAAAAGTACATGATTTATCTACCGATGCAAATATAATAGATATTCCGTTAGACGAACAATAACGTTACGATAACTCTTCTCAGCACCCCAAACAAATTTCTTCATAACACAATTACAAATTCGTTTATATGCAAATCGAACAGAAGTCTTGTCCCACCCGCCACTATTATCCCCTATTTACATTTGATGCAGGGAATTTTATTCCCCATCCGAATTTATCACAACCTCCCTCTTCTCCCCACCCGAATACTACCACTATTGGTCGTGTCCGTAAGGGTTGGATTCGCCTGCCAGGATGGGGGTGCTTACGACGACAGGGTGGCTTTTTATGAATCGAATATTGAAGAGTGAAATTTAGGGATGTCGGGCAATGACGGAACAATTAAATGGTTATTCAGTCAATCAGGATAAAGGACACGTGACCGAATATTGTTGGAGAATTATTTAAACAAAAGATCCTGCATGGGTGACATGGCACTATTATACGTAATTAAGAGTGCTTAATAAATATAAAATAATATACTGCTACTACTAATACTACCATCATGCAATTTCTCCACAGGGGTGAGCAGAGAGGATAAAACGCCACAGTCTTCTGCCTAACATACACTCCACGCCTTCTTCAAATTCATGCATCTAGTCATACAAGCCCTCCGATTACGCAGACTTTTGACACCACA
Source organism: Brachycentrus maculatus (assembly GCF_059751285.1). Lineage (NCBI taxonomy): Eukaryota > Metazoa > Arthropoda > Insecta > Trichoptera > Brachycentridae > Brachycentrus > Brachycentrus maculatus. The sequence continues at coordinate 1,424,106 of NW_028280922.1, forward strand.
AGATATTAGCTTCTGATTGATCTGATCGTGCAAAGCCTTTTTCGGTCGTCCTCGTTCTGGTCTCCCGCTCACATTCGCCAAATATACTTTCTTAGTCATTCTCTCGCTATCCATTTGATCCATATGTCTATTCCACCTTTGATAAGTTTTCTTAATATTTTAATTTATCCATAGCTGACGCTTACATTCCTGATAAAAAGACTTCAATCACAATGGTTCACGGGAACATGAGGATCTATTGATAAATATTTCCCAATGTGGACATTGATTTTAAAGTAAAATGATTTTTTCCATTCATTGATTTGGCAGTCACTTTGTGGTAAAATCTATTCATTTTTAATTAATATTTTACTAAGTAAATACCACTATCTCTTAAAATCCACTGTGACATGTATTTCGACGCATTCCGCATCATTTTCAAACACCGTATACGGTGCATCGAAACACGTGTCACGGTAGATTTTCAGAAATAGTGGTATTTACTAAGTAAAACATTATTTTTTGACATCTCATCAAAGATGAAGAAGAATATGAAAGTCTGGGCATTTACGGGGCTGACGACCGTCATAGGCTGGTTTAAATGCCCTGACGTCCATATTCTTCTTCATCTTAGATGAGATGTCAAAAAATAGTATGAAAATAACTCCTGTAATTGGAGATAATCCAGTTTTTGTGAACAAGTATTTGACACACTCAAAATGTTGCTAAGTGAAACATTAATTTAAAAAATAAAATACAATATTTTTTTAGTCAGAATACCATGATGTCACGTGAACCCTATGGGTTTTATCCCACTTATTGATTAAAAAAAAAAGGAAAAACGGGATAATGATATATCCATGAGATGATTACGTCATCGATCTAATTACTCGCTGTGTTAATCGGACAATATGTATAATGAAATTAATTAAATCTACATGACAATAGTAGTAGGTAGGCACTCGTATTGTGTACGTCACATAACCATTATTGTCTGCCCGGAGATGTCAGCGTATGTGTCAGAATATATATGTCACTACTTGTCAGTGTGTATGTCAACTTAATGCACTCACACTACATTAGATATATGCGCAGGAGCGATGCATTTCCACTACGATTTAGTCGTGTTACGTAACACAGTGATTCTTAAACTTTTCCGAAATCTGTTTTATCCATTTTTAATAAAAAATTTACATCGTATATAAGTACTTGTATTTCTTTAAATCTGTTATGACACGTATTATTTTCAAACACCGTATGTGAATCTAAGTCTAAATTTTAGAGTTGTGTCCTTGAAAACCTTGAAGGATGGTGAAGAAGTAGGTGCACTTCCTTGTTTTTATTTTTATTTTATTTTATTTTTTAAAATTATTTTTATAATGAAGAAAAAGTCTTAGAAATAGTTCATCACAAATCTGGGATTTCTCCACTTAGGATTACCTTTACTTTTTTTTACAACTCAACATAGATGAAGGAAAATATTGATGTCTGAGTGTTTACAGGGCTTACGACCTGTCATAGGCTAGTTAAGTCATCGCTTTACACATGTGCAACATTCACCATTCTACCCATGATACCACACAATTAATTTTTTTGAAAAAACTCCTAGATTTATGATTAATCTCATGACACAGTTCATTTGAGTTATTTTTTAAATGGATGTATGCAATATCCGAATCTGGATTATTTTAACATACTGGGAAACGCGTGAAAACATTTTCTATTTTTATGAAGCTTGTTATTTTATCAATTATGTTTATTCATAACATTTTTAGTATATCCAAATACTTCACAAATTTGGGTTTTCTTTATTTATGAGTTATTTTTCCATTTTATGACATCTTTAAGTAAGTCAAGTAAGTTAAGTAAGTATATACATATATGTATATATATATATATATATGTACATATATATATATATATATATATATATATATATATATATATATATATATATATATATATATATATATATATATATATATATATATATATATATATATATATATATATATATATATATATATATATATATATATATATATATATATATATATATATATATATATATATATATATATATATATATATATATATATATATATAAGTATATATATTTTATATCATATTTAGGTTATATGTCTTAAAAATGATAGCGAACGTGTATAGTTTACAATAAATGAATAAAGTTGATCTATAAGAACAATAGATGCAATAATACAATAGATGCAATATCATATATCAATCAAGATCTGTCACATTTCTCATTTATTCTTACTTTTAGTCTTATTATATTTTATTAATAAGACACCACTAAATCCGATACTTTATGTCCTTTTGGCTGAAAAGTATGCATCTATGTTGAGAAGTCAAAAAAATAATGATACATTTAAGTGAGCAAGCTGTGTAAAGTTTGAGAAGTACTGGACGAGGGAGAGGTTTATATTTCATTGATGTAGGTGTATTGGCTTCAATAAGTTGAGGATAGGTGAACAGTCAACCGAATAGACCAGCTTGGAATTTTCTTCGTTTCAAAATTATTATTGTCTATTTATTAATATCAAAAAATTACATAATGTACAGTAGAACCCCGGAAATTCGAAGTAATTGGAGTTGTTGCCTGTTCGGATTCGGAAAAATTCGTATTAGACAAGAAATTTGTAATAGTTTTCATACAAAGTACTTTACACTATAGTAGTTTTGTCCGCCTTCGTAGTGTAATGGTCAGCCTGCTAGGCTACCATGCTGGGGGTCCCGCGTTCGATTCCCGAGGGAGTCAGAATAATTATTAGTGATTTTTCAGTCTAATATTTATTTATATCACCCTATACTAGTACCTGAAGCGCAAGGCCGATCACCTTTCCTTCGTGTATGTATTTAACGATCGAGATAACGCGGTTTCTTTACTCGATAAGGGTTAGAAGACAGAAGTTATGTTGTACCCACCTTTTGCATTTCAATCAATTAACTTTTATATATTTTAATATAATATTACAGTACTTGAGTAGCAACACAGGTACAGCAGTGTATACTTTATTAACTTTTCAATAATTTTAAAACAAAATTGGGTTACATATTATAATTTTACGGAATGTAACGCTATCCTACAGTTTTCTTCCTTCAAAATCTTGTTCGGATATTTCGGGATTTCGAATTTTTGGGGTTCTACTGTATTCAACGAACGTACCTATTTTATTCAATATTTTTGCGGATATAACATTTTTCCGAGTTTATAAATAAAATAAAAAGAATTAAAATTTAGAAATATAATTTTTAAATGACGTATTGAATGTGTATCTAATCGCTTGAGATGAGAAATCATTTTTTTTTATTTTACAGTAATGAACATATTTTATTTAAGGAGACAAATAAGTTTTGCGTCAAAATTACTTTATATAGTGTAACATGCACCATTTTATCCATAATTGACAACCTCACAACTCAAATTTGAGAACTTATATATGGCACCATCTATGGTTGACTTGAGAAAGTTTTTTTATGAAGCAGAGACCTTTATGAAAAGTATATGACATTCTTTCCGAATTATTTTGTTTACCAAACTAATATTTATTTTGTGCATTTTGAATACCCGACCTTCCGTATTCTTCATCATCTTTGTTGAGATTTCAATCAAAACCCTGATTTGGAAACAGAAATTTTACACACTGAAAATATTGTGAATTAAATTTTTCTTTCAGTTGAAAGGGGTGTAACAATGGAATAAGCCAGAATGCATGTGTATACGGATAAATTTAGATACCACGTGATTCACTGCATTTTGAATTAGATTCATAAAAAGGGCATTTTCATTTGAACGGAAAAATAATTATTCATTGTTTATTAAATGTTTCCATTCATAAGTAACATACATGTTAATATTTTTCTAATCGCGAAACGCCGATCTCTTTCGCGGGATACGTTTACACAGCATGGGTGTAAAGTGTAGGGAAACCTTTGTAGTTGCGCTGCCAAAAGTTTCCGCAAGTTAGAGGCCAAACTGCAAGAGAATTAATCTACAAAGTTAATATCTCTATATATATAGAATAATGTAGGAATGTACACTTTCTTATTACTAACTTACCAACTAACCATCACGCCGCTTTCCGCAAGGATAGGCAGAGAGAATGAAACGCCACACCAATTTGTCATTGTAAACAATATTCGCATCTTCTATGTACATACATTCCCGCCCATTAACCCTACTCCTGGCTTGACCAAGCCAAATATTTAAAATACTTGATTATACCGAGTTTTGCTCAGTCTTCTTCTGCTTCTGTTACCAACCACATTCGCCCATAAATTTGATTTAATTTTTTTTTTCACTCATTCGATTCACATGCCCAAATCATCTAAAAAATCTTTAATTTTTATTTTTATCGATAATGCTTCAACTCTACCTTGTATTATTTCCTTATATCATCTTTCTAACATCTATCATACATCGTTTTGCCACATAGTCTTTTTCTTCTTTTCAGCCGTCTCTCCACTGCCAGATGTAGTCTTCTTCTAATTCACAACATTTTGAGTGTGGCCAAATACTTTTTCACAAATCTGGATTATCTCCAATTGTATAAGTATTTTTCATTTTACTTTTGACATCTCATCAAAGACCGCACATATTAATAAAAGTGTTTCTGCTGAATAAAAAGCTTCTTTGTATCTCACCAATAGATGTCTCTAGTGAAGTTCTAGTGATTCAAGAACAATATTTCAAAATTGATTCATATTTATAGAACTTCCAAGAATTTGAGGAGTGTTGTTGTCAATAACGGGTAGAATTGGTGAATGTTACACGTGTGTAAAGTGATCACTTAAACCAGCCTATGACGATCATCGGCCCCGTAAATGCCCAGACTTCCAGATACTTCTTCTTCTAATTCCTTCCAGACTCTCGTTTGGGCTTTTTCAATCCACTTACTATCCGCGAGAGGGACAATGTCATCAGCCCATCTTTTCTGGGGCCTAAAAGATTGCATTTTGACTGCATTTAGTCGACTTTCATCCTTCTTTTGCAAACTCTATGCTTCACTTAATACGTTCGTTAATATTATTCGATTTTCTGTACAATTATAAATTGTCTTTAATGTAAGTGTGTTTGCAAGATATCTACAAAATGGAATAGTCTGATTGGTCACTTGCACAAAAAAAAAATTAAACCATATCCGCTCCCTAGGTGGAGCATATGGCGTCCACAAATTGTCTCTAGGCTTTTCTGTCAGCTGCCAGCTCCCTTGCATCCTCCCAAGTCAGATCCGAGTCCCGAAGTTCTGACGAGAACTGCCGACGAATTGTCAACAGTGGTCGTCCTGGGGAGCGCGAACCTGATGCCTTGTAAAAGAGGCAAGCTTGATTAAGGCTCTCGGGAGGCATGCGGAGTACATGGCCAAGCCAACTGAATCGCCTTTTCTTGACGACAGTTGTGACCAAGATTCGCTGCGTCCTACGCCTCATCTCTTCATTCCTCACAAAGTCACTTATGGTATCTAGTAAAAAATATTCGGTTAATAATTTATACATATTGTCAATTAATATAACGTTTTTTTAACTCGTCATTACCGCCAAACGCCATACGATAACGTCATTGTCCCCGTTATTATGACAATATTCCCTCTGACGTCATGAAAAATCCCCAAAAGTTTTTAACATGCTGTGATATATCAAACATTAAGGATATTAAGACGGGATTGTCTTCATAAGCCTTCACCTTAATTTTCTTTAAACACATGTAACATTTAATGTAAATGAATTTTCTGATAAAAACATTGTTTTTGTATAGAAAGAACAATTTTTTTCGAAATAAAAACTTTTTGAACTTTTTTAACCGCTTACTTTTCAATAACTCCGTTCTTTTCAAAATCATGTAATTATTTCGAAGAAAATCTTATGTTTTCAATGTAGAAATGGTATTTTAGAAAAAAAATCAATTTTGTAAAATGTTATCTGGATTTAGAGATTAAGTTGTGTTTTAACGCCTTAATACTTGGCCTTAACAGACACATTTACCTCATAAATTTGTTTTAGTATTCTTTCTTATTACTAGTTCGATTCACACCCTTCAGAGTAGACTCTAGAATTGTCAAGAATAGTGGCAAGCGAAATGATTGAGCAAATCGCTAAAGGCACACTTTTTATATATGCTTACTTAATTAGTATATATTTATACTTTAAGTATATACATATGAAAAAACTACGGTACAAACGCACCACGATTAATTTCAAGCTGATCTCCACTCCGCCCCTGTGTGCCAAAATACAAACCACTAGTGACATCTATTGGCCGGAAACAGAATCACAAACCGGAGCGTTAGTGTTGGGAAACGCCAGTTAGAAACTATCATATATCTGCTGCCTACGGAGATATTGTAGTTTCCTTGTATCATTGTTACTTTGCACACATGCATACATAAATATTGTGGCAATTCAGTAATCCCTCGCTACATTCAAGGTTTACGTTTCGCCAATGTCTCGCGAATAACGAAATCGTAAAAATAATCGATTTAAAAATATTTTTTAAATAAATAACATGTCACTCACTCCTTTCAAGAACGTCATAAATCAAAAAAATTGATTTTCAGGATAACGTTTTAAAAGTTTAAAAATATAATACAATGTTTTAAAAATAAATATCAAGCCACTTATTGAACTTTTTACTGTGCAACAGATCTTTTTAGGTAAAACCTGAAGGTTTTTACTCCATTTGAAAAATATTTAGGATATTTAAAAAATAATTAAACAATACCTATTCTTCAAAATTCAAAAACAACACTTTCTGCCCCGTAGCAGGTAAATGTAAGTAAAGAATTTGCCGGTTTTTCTGGGATAAAGTACATTTAATGGGCATTCTGAAAACATGCACAACTGAAAATTGACGATTTTTGATATATGACGTTGTTGAAAGGAGTGAGCGATGTAGGGATGTTGTAAACTTTTTAATATGGAGTAAAGTTGTTTGACTGGCATGTGTTGTTTTTGTCAGTTGTTGACATGTCATATAAATCAAGTAATTTTTCAAATATTTCCAATTGAGTCTGTAGCGTAAGTAAAAAATAAAGAAAAATTAAAGTACTCGTTACTAAAATACTTTTTTTGAAAGAAGAAAATTTTATTTTATCATCGACATAAAGAATCCTGGAATATATATACATATATATATATATATATATATATATATATATATATATATATATATATATATATATATATATATATATATATATATATATATATATATATATATATATATATATATGTATATATATATATATATATATATATATATATATATATATATATATATACACATATATATATATATATGTATATATATATATATATATATATATATATATATATATATATATATATATATATATATATATATATATATATATATATATATATATATATATATATATATATATATATATATATATATATATATATATATATATATATATATATATATATATATATATATATATATATATATTGTATTGTACAAGTCGATGTGTTGTACTATAAAATGCTTCATGATTTTTCTTTTTAATCGTCTTATGTATTTAAATGAGTGTTTTATTGCAGTCAGTTCAAAATAAGTTTTGTTGAGCTTCGATAAGCTCCATCGCGCGTAGCGAGAGCGCCTACAACGGGGGGTGACGGCACTATTACACGATACAGGTGCGTATCCAGGATTTGGGTTCAGAACATGTTAATTATTCAGTGACCGTAGAGGAGAGAGGGGAGGCTCGGCTACAGAGGTAAATCAACCCGCTTTGATACAATATGGGAAGGTATTGTGCAAATGTTGGCAGCTATAATATATTTGATTACACAAAATCATTATTGTATTCGGAATGATTAAAATTTCGCATTCCGCAAGAAATATATTTTATTTAATGTATTTTAAAATCAATGCGTGTAATGTAAATATTTATATGCGACAAAATCTTTTTTTTTAAAATTATTATTTTACGAAAAAAATAAATGAATTTAAGTTTTGTCTTCACACTTATATTTATTCCCTGTACTGTACCTAAAGCGGAGGGGTGATCACCTTTCTTTCATGTGCTAACCATCAAGATAACACTGCGTTAATGCACTATTGGGGTGACGTATACAAATTATCCAAACTATTATTTTTATTTTTGTGCATATGGAAATATAATTATTTAGCACAGGAATTTTATCTATCCATAAAAATTAAAAATAAAATGCAAATATTTGTTTGTGCTAAATCTTAAGTCTCCAGCAGTAATTCACTGATTGCTTTCAAATTTTACAGTTTCATTAGATAGCGTGCGTGTTTTTAAAAACCAATGACATGTGTCTGTACCTGTAGTATTTTAAAAATATATATTTTATTCCAATGAAAGCGACATCTGTTGAACGTAACAGCAACACACTCATGATGGATAGAGCATTTTTGACAGCTGTAAAAATACTGAATACCCACAAGCATTATAAGCAATGCGGGCTTCATTTCCTCAGACTGAGCCATACCGATGCGTGGCTGAATAAAGCTAGTTATTAATATTTTTCATTTTATATTTATGTTTAGTGTAATAAAGCTAGCAATTTTATTATAATACGGGTTCCAATGGGTTTTTTAAACCCATATTTACTTGTAATTTTAATGTCGAAATTTGCCAACAAACAACAGTCTATACAGGTGAAAAATTAATTAGTTTTATTAAAAATAAAATAAAATTATATTTGCATAATTTATATTTTATTTAAGGTATTTTAATTTTGACAGAGGAGGGAATCTAATTCTTGGTTGAAAAATGAAACCCATTTATTGCAATATAAAAAGTGTCGTTTTTTTAGATTTGGTTTTTAATTGGTAGAACTCCGTTTTAATTTATAAATTAAATATTAAAATCAAAAATAGATTTTTAGTCAACATAATTGAAATTTATTATTAAAAAAAAATAAAAATTGTGACAATTGTTTCGCATTGTTTTGCCATTTTTAAACTACTGCAGATTAAAAATACAATATATATTTATATTAAAATAAAAAAATGTTACTACCAAATATTGTTTTAAACCGAACTAAATTAGAATTGCAAAAAGTTTAAAATAATTTTCGTATTATAAATACGCCATTAAATATTTTCATTTCAAATCGCGTTTCAAAGTTTCCCACGAATCCTAAAAAAGCGTTCTAAACCCATCCGAAATAAACTTCAACCCCACGCGGTTTCGCGTTCCCACGCATCGTCAGCGTCACGGCGCGTCATCCACCTTTGTTTGTAATGACGACAAAACACCCAGTTATCCTGCGTGACGTCACACCCCCTCCCCGCCGTAGCGCGGGGAGCCGGATATTGATTATCCGCCCAGAACTCCCCTTTACCCCCCCCCCGCCCCCGCCGCGCCGTCACCCTTCCAGACGGGGTTGGAATTATTCGAATTCGAATTACGATTTCGAATCGAATTTGAAAAGGTATTTTTTAAATCGTATCTTTATTGAAAAGTATAACATCAAATTTATACACAATAAAATAACAACTAAGTATATAGTTTCCTACACATAAATTTTATTTCAATTAAAAATAATGATTTTTTAATCGTATCTTAATTGAAAAATATAACACAAATTTATACGCAAAAAAATAACAACCATGCATTTTTTTTCACAAAAAAATATTTGACATAAAAAATTAAGTTTTTTTATTAAACAGTGTTGCATCAAATTTATACACAATAAAATAAAAATAAAATAAAAAACTCTGTGAATAGTATTGTTAATATAAATTTTATTTGACCGACATTCATCAGTCTGATGCTGTCGGTTACGACAAAACCCGGTCGCTGGACAAATAAAAAATTTATGTGGAAAAAATTACTATGTACTTTATATTTTATTATATAAAATGCAGTTCCACCAAGAAATGTCAGTAAAAACCTAAATCTAATTAAATTTATACATTTTACTAAGTATTACATATATTACTACAACACTACAAAATGTAACTGAAATATCATTCAATCCTGTTAAAAAAATTACAAAATTCAAACAAACAAAAAAAATTCTAATTTTGTTGTATTTGCTTATTATATTCTTCTTCTTTGTCAGGCGTCTCTCCTCTGCTGGATATATTCTCTTCTATTTTGTTCAGACTTCTCTTGTTTGGGGTTTTTCAATCCACTTACTAACCGCGACGGGGTCAATGTCATCTCCCCATTAATTTATTATATTTATTTTTTTACACTATTTTTGACATCTCAACATAGATGAAGTATGGAAGTCTGGGTATTTATAGGGCTTTTGACCGTCATAGAGCGTTTGTGCTTTACACGGAATTTTACTGTCCGGCAGTCCGATGATCGAGCGCACCGATACGGAGAAAGACGGATAAATGCACAGGCCAATCATTCGTTTTTTCATGCTAACCGGACTGCCGGAAAGGAAAATTCCGTGTAGTGCACAAGCGCGCATATGCTGGTTTTCAGACTTTTTGTCTTCAAAACCAGCCTATGACGGTCGTAAGCCTAAATGCCCAGACTTCCATATTTTTAAAATTAATGTTTTACTTATAAAATACCACTAGAAATAGTGGTATTTACTAAGTAAAACTTTAATTAAAAATGGATTAAAAATGATTATTCTTCATCTATCAAATGTAGTAGGGATTGATTTATTTTCGGTGTGTTTTGCCAACCCTGCGCGGAGCTGTGTTGCCCCCGCGCGGGCCCGAGTCGCCCCGCGCGCCCCGCGCCCCGACGGCCTGCGACGCCCACCCTCGCTCTACTCTCTACTCTCTACTCGCTACGCCACCGTTACAAACTAACTGACGCTACGGACGGCACTGAATACGGACTCCGGCCGCGATGAGATCTTCCCTCGGCTACAAGGTGTTTGAAAAATTACTCATGCTAACACGATATAAATGAAATGTATAAAAAAAGGAACCAATTATTTATGTTTATATTTAGTATTTACAGCAATTAAGGCACTTCTTCCTCCTCGCTCCATCCCATCTTATCGTCTCTGTATACTGTTAGGTCAGCTCTCCTCGTCTTCAGGGTGTAAGTCTTTCTTTCGTATACAACGTCGCCAAGGTCATGCCTTCGAAACATGTTATCTTTCTGTAGCATCCATGAATTATTTGGTGGGATCAAATTATTCATGGATGCTACTTCGATTGGACCTTTCAATAAATCCTTGACATTTATTTCACTCATGATTAATAAATCACCTAACAATAACAAAAAATGTAGAGAAAGTGAAAAATCAAAAAGTGTCTAGATTATGTGTTATATTTAATCAAATAATTCATATTTATGATCAATGTATCAAACTTTATTAATAAAATTGTAAAAACTCATTTGTTCTTACCCTAAATTGTTATGTCCTAAGGTTATTCACTGATTTAAAAAAAAAAATACAACATGGGATTCAAATACCTGTGAGTGATGTTTTTATCAATAACGGAATAAAAGATGTATTTTGAAACACCTTTTTTTGACCGCAATAGCAGCGCCATCTGCATCTGCAAAATTGTCACTTTTCGTTTGTCACGTTTTCGATATTTCCAATTGCATTTTTGTTTCACAGATTTTTGATATTTTCATTTTAAATACGCATTGTAAAATTAAACATAAGTATTGGAAATGTGTGTTTGTTATTTTATTTCTCCTCTATTTAACCATACCAGGTACAACTTATATAAAATAAAATTATGAATCTAGATCCAATACCATTTACCCCTCTGTTTTTTTTATAAGGAGCGAAACATTGCTTTGTCATAACCGATACATTAAAACTTTTAAAACACACTGGAAAATACATTATATTTAAATCAATGCACCATTATTAGATTATTGTTGTATACAAATTTTTCTTGGTGAAAATCCACCATTAGTTATTTTGCACTCATATAAAATCTATCATTATGCAGTTATTTTATGATAAAATCATACTTAGCCCATTTTCGTTCTACGCCGAAGATATCCAAACTTGCCAAACCACTTAATACCTGATAACCGAAATTACTAATAATTGGGTAAACAGTGAAGTGATTTCCTGATCGCACTGCATCCCGAAAGTTTCACTGCCGTATCCACGTGTCACCCCCTCCCTCGCCCCCTCCCCAACCCGCTCTCGACAAGCACACCTATATACAGGGTGACTATAAAACGCAGCCAGATTGCTCGACGCGCCATCTCTGGCGCAGAATGTCAAATAAAATGAGAGATTAAACAAATCAATCAACGCAATTTGTCGGTCATCGGAGCAAACTTCAACTTTAGGTCAAATAGCTATTTTTGTTCGGAAATCGCATCCCCAGTTAATTAACGAAATTTATAATAATCCACCAGTAAGGGTTGTGACTTGTATTTTTTAATGAAAACTAAGATTATAATTTAACCTTCAAGTACATAGACGTCTGCTTGATACCAGGTCACGGATGATAAATACACAATGATTATTCTAGTAAAATAACACATACCTATAGTAGATAAATATATTCTTTAATAAATTAAAATTAGTATTTTATAAAAATGCACAAAACGCTAACGACCGCCATATTAAAAGTTAAAATGAAGGAGAGAAAAATAAAACATAATTGTTGCAGTCAGATTGTGGTCCATTGGCAGAGTCGTGGACTTCGTATCATAATTTATTAGTTCAATTCCCAATTGATTTCATTTTAAAACTCAGACCTCTTAATCAAATACATTTATCATAAAAACATGGTTCGAAGACGTGGCGCAGGTGACGTTGTTCATGACAGAAGGACCTACAATCTGAGGACGAGGAGAGCTGACCCAAGCAGTCTACAAAGACGATAAGTTGGGATGTAGCCAGAAAGAAGTTAAGAACTCACGTAGGTGTGTTAATCTTTTTAAAAAATTCATATTTTTCGTATATTTAAATATGTCTGGCGTGGTGATGTGCAGGATTCGCGCATTCAGCAATGTGCACAACAGTCTCCTACCATCTTTTATATTTATTATTTGTATGGTCTTGTAAAAAATGTCTTATTCGTCTTTCTTATAGATCCTCTGATCTGTTTGTTCCGTTATCCATATCTTGTGACGTAGGCTGCCAGCTGTCGCGCAATCCCTTTGGAGGTCTTTCAGATGGTCTCCTTATATATGGGATCTCTTGAAGAGCGATTCGGGCCAGTCTATTTTCTTGCATTCCATTGACATAGGCATTCCAGAATCGTCTTCGCTGTCTTCCCCGTTTTACTATATCCTTTTTACTATACACTATACGAATTTTCGTGTTCCTTATTCGGTCTCTTAACAAGTTTTCGATTGTGCACAATATCCTCATTTCTGAAGTTCATAGAAGATATGAGTTTGGTTCAGTCTTCCTGTGTCTGCTTAACAAAGGGTTCGAATCTTGCATGCATATTTAATAAAAGAGTCTCTGCTAAATAAAAGCTTTCTTAAATTAAACATAGATGCTGTTATAAAATCAAACAAAAATGGTGTGAAATTTATGATATTTGTTTGAGTTCCAAAAAATTAAAAAGTGTGTTTGTCAATCATGAGCAGAGTGGTAAATGTTACTTGTATATGAAGTTATCACTTAACCAGCTTATGACGGGTCGTAAGCCCAATAAATACCCAGACATCCATATTTTTCTTTATCTACGTTGGCATATGTTGAAAAATATAATCAAATATATAGTAAGTGTATTATTCTTTGCACTATTGTAGTCATAGTTTTAAAATTTAAAACGTACCTATTAAGTATATATTTTAAAAAAACTTATGATTATGAGGGTGAATGTCCGCCTCCGTAGTGTAATGGTCAGAACGTTCGGCTACCATTCTGGAAAACCCCGGTTCGATTCCCAGGGCGGGGGAAAATAAATATAAGTGATTCTACTACTACTACTACTACTACCATCACGCCGTTTCCCCGCAGGGGTAGGCAGAGAGGATGGAACGCCACACTCTTCTGTCCTGACATACACTCATAGCCTACTTCACATCCATACATCTAGTCATACATGCCCTCCGATTACGCAGACTTTTGACACCGCCAGATTTTAGGTTCTGATTGATCTGATCGTGCCAAGTCTTTTTCGGTCGTCCACGTTCTGTTTTCCCTCTCACATTCGCCACATATATTTTCTTAGTCATTCTCTCGCTATCCATTCGCTCCACATGTCCATACCACCGCAAAGAACTCTTTCTAATCTTTTCAATTATTCCTCGTTCAGCCTTACATTCCTTTCTTGATGATTCTTTCACTCTTATATTTATTCAATACTACCCTGGACTTGTAACCTGAAGCGGAGGGCTGATCACCCTTCCTTCATGTGTTAACGATCAAGATAAAACTGAGTTTATATGATGCATTGCCCTATGCACCATTAGGGTGCGGATAAAAGTTTGAAGATGAAGAAGAAGAATAAGAATACATTTCAAGGTGTTAGAAAATGAAGTCTGTATAAACACATATAAATATATATATATATAAAACGCATTACATAATCAATGTTTATTTTTTACGCATTGAGAAGCACTGGCGCATATCCGTTTCACTCACTCGAACGTAAAGTGTTACGGAACTGGCGCGTCCGTCTCGCTCTGTCTCGCGAGCGGGCGGGGCAAGTGTCCCACCGGGTAGGTGACACCCCCCCCTTACCCACCCCACCCGGTCGCACTTACACACAAATCACCGGGTGGAAACACACGAAAGTAACTTTCACAATATGTGGGAGAAATTCACGAGAAGGCGCTCGCTTCGATGAGGTCGGATCGCCATAATTGTTTCAGGATGTATGGCATACAAACATAGCTAATCGAGTGATATTAATCGATGAACAACTACTAAGACAAGGATTTAAATTATTTAAACTAATTAATTGACTAACCGTTACGTCGCTTCTCCGCAGGGGTGGGTAGGGATAATAGAACGCCAGACTAATCATTCTTTGCAAACAATCTTCTCTTTCGCAATTTAAGTATCTCTTATATTATTTATTGATTCGGCATTAACTTTGTGGAATGACATGATTATTTTATTAAAATAAAACACTTGAATATACCACTTTAATGGGTTTTATTTATATATTCGACTGGTTTCGAAAACTTACACATGTTTTCATCTTCTGTTTTAATTTGTACCAGAAGATGAACTCATTGAAGTGGTATATTCAAGTGTTTAATTTAAGTAAAATAATTAAGTATCTCTTCATACACACTAGCCGATTATTCCGACTCCTGATCTAACATATTATTAAAGCATTTCAAAAATATCCTTTTCTAAATAATATCGTCATAAGTTTTCCTCAGTCTTGCGCTGCATCTTCTGTTAGTAAAAACGAAGAATAGTAAAATAAATTTATGAGGTGAATGTGGTTGGTAACAGAAGCACAGGAAGATCGAGTAAAATTACATTCATTAAAATTATGATCAATTATGCCAAATACTTGGACGTGGTCAGATCAAGAGAATATGTATGAGGAGATGCGTGAATGTGGAAGAGAGATTAGCATAGGAAGATCGAGTAAAATTACATTCATTAAAATTATGATCAATTATGCCAAATACTTGGACGTGATCAGATCAAGGGAATATGTATGAGGAGATGCGTGAATGTGGAAGAGAGATTGCAAAGTTAAAGTGGTGTGGCATTATATTCTCTGTACCCACACCTGCGGGTATGGTAGAAATAGTATGATTGCTAGTTAGTTAGCTAGTTATTTATGTAATTCATAAATATCACTTCTTATTTTACTATAATAAGAAATGATATAATAAAATCAAATATTTTGCCTCCTCCAGAATTATCAACAATCGAACAAAAAACGTTTTTCTCCAGTACATTTGAATTAATTCAAATTCCAATATAATAAACATTAAATTCTGTTTTATGATTGGCCTAAGACAAAATGGAGAAAAATTTACTTATTTTTATCTTTAAAAAATGTATAATTTAATATTAACATAATAATAATACATATTTTGGTTCGCTTAAGAATGAAAATCTAAATTCGTCTAAAATGTGTTTTCCTATTTTTGTATAACACTGTCATCCAACAGAAGAGATTTACGAAGGTACGTCGTCACAAAAAGGCGTCCGTTTAAGTTATACCGAAGTGTCAACTTACCCTGTGAGCGGTCTTACCCGTTCTTCCCCTCCCCTTAGTATACGTATAGTATTCAAATATTATACCATGTTACATGTGCATACTTACACGAGCTACCATTTCACCATAAAACTATACCGTGAAGAAAATATGGTCCCTAAAAAATATCGTAAAACAGAAAAATAATAGGCACATCTTAAATATCATTAAGCTTCACGCAAAGTTCATCATAATAATTTTGCAACATTTTGAGTGTGTCCAAATACTTGTTCACAAAATCTGGATTATCTCCAATTACAGGAGTTATTTTCATATTATTTGATAATAAAAGAGTTTCTGCTTAGTAAAAAAGCTTCTTTACATCTCACCAATAGATGTCTCTAGTGAAGTTCTAGTGATTCAAGAACAAGGTTTCTAAATTGGTTCATATATATAGAACTTCCAAGAATTTGAGTAGTGTGGTTGTCAATAATGGGTAGAATTGGTGAATGTTACACGTGTGTAAAGTGATCACTTAAACCAGCCTATGACGGTCGTCAGCCCCGTAAATGCCCAGACTTCCATATTCTTCTTCATCTTTGATGAGATGTCAAAAAAAAAAAAATTGGAAAATAAATTATCAGATTTTTTTTTAAATATTAAAAAAAAATTAATGCTCTTTTTCATTTTTTTTTCAATATCCTAATATACTTATATCGAATGAGTCGAAGTTAATTTTTATTTTAAAGTAATAATAAATTTTAACAAAAAAATATCTATTACCTGTTATACTTTTTTCTGTATACCATTTGAATTAATTACATTTTTATGTCCGTTTCTTACAAATATTTATATAAATGTTTCCCATAAAGTAAAAAATAAAAATAAAATAAAATAAAATTATCTGTACATAAAAGGGGTTGACGTCTTTCAATAAACAATCTGCTTTTTTAATAAACATTTTTGATTACTTAATATTCTCAATTACTTAACTTTAAGTAAAAGAAAGAAAAATAATGATTCTTATAAATAGAAAATAAACACAGGAATAATGTAAGAATTTCAGAAAAATATAACGATAAAACTACCATTCTTTGTATTTTTTGCTATGTTTGATAATTTTTATTAAAATTTTACTTGGTGAATACCAGATTTTCTTAAAATGTATTGTGACACGTGTTTTGATGCATTCCGCATTATTTTCAAACACCGTTTGTGAAGCTTAGTCTATTTTATTTATTGTTTCAACATTAACTTTGTGGTTAGACATGTTACAATGATTAAAGAAAACACTTGTTTTATACCACTCGAGTTTTATTAAAGGCTACATGTTTCAAAAGTTAAACCCCATCATTCAGGTCTGTATAATAACATGTTATTATACAGACCTGAATGATGGATGTTTAACTTCCGAAACACGTGGTCTTTAATAAAACTCAAGTGGTATAAAACAAGTGTTTTCTTTGATCATTGTAAGCTAGTCTAAATATTAGATTTGTATCCTTGGGATGTTGAAGGATGAAGAGGGGTTAGGAGCTGTTTCTTATTTTTATTTACTTACTTATTATTAACACGACCTGACTACCGAATCAATTAATGAACAAAATGATATTTGATAAACTAGAGAAATAACGTAATATTTGGGTTTTTTTTTAAAATTATGTGTTAAATTTTTCTGGTACCTTCAGTTTTGGGCTACCGCGTGTTCACGTGTGTAAAATGTACATGTGTTTGTTTTGGCACAATGGCGCAGGGCTGTAGTGGGTGGGGTGGAACTGGAAGAACATACCCACGTACGTGCTGTACCTACCGCTTGTAGCATCCGACGGCGATGTGATACTCGGGAAACAAATCTTCGGGGAAACTCTTCTGAGACACCCACTCCAAAAAGAAAACAATTGAAATAAAACAAAAAATTTAAATCATAAAGTTACAAATTAAGGTCGATTTTATGAAGATCTATCTGAGAAATGACATAATTTGGTCAAATAAATTCAAGAAATATTTATTATGAACTAGTCTGCATAGTGTGATGTATTTAATACATTTTCCACCAGTATTATTGATTAATTACTAAATGTTTATATCTGGATTGTTTGCGCTTCGTGGGAGAACAATTTTATGTGAAATCTTTAAGATTTTCTTTAAAAATTATTTAAAATATATTTATATACATGCCTGAAAAGGCGAATTAAGTTTCTCATATGATTCAAATGCGTGGAATAGAAATATAATCCTATGAAAAGTATATTTGGAATGCATGAATGGGAGATCTAAAGAGATATATAGATAAATTTGAAGAGGAGATTTGGGAGATAGTCAAGAAAATTTGGAATTATTAGAATTTGAAAAATTGAAATCTGATCTGTTGTAGGTCTGAATGCATGTAAGTTAAAGGCGAAGCATAGACTGTATATCAAGTGAAACGTGTGAGCATGTTCACCCTTGATGCCTACCACTACGAGCAAATAGTAGGTTGAAGGTAGTTAGTAAAACCAATAAAGAGCAGGTATAGTAAAATAGTACCTCAATGGATATAATACAAGGTAAAAATATGCTATTAAAAAAAACACGAAGAGTTAAGATAAGATAGATAGGGCATGTAGAGCGAATGGATGATGTAAAGAATGAAAAAATTTCATTGAAATTAGAAGCTGGAGATAGTCCTAAAACTGATCAAACATCTCTTCCAATGTTTCTTTTTTATTTTCGTAGTATTATAACCATACATGAACATATATCAGAAAACTGTATGAATATATTTTTTTAAATGATTAAAGAAAACACTTGTTTTGTACCACTTGAGTTTTATTATAGACTACATGTTTCAGAAGTTAAACTTCCATCATTCAGGTCTGTATAGTAACTATATAGACTATATTTACTATACAGACCTGAATGATGGAAGTTTAACTTCTGAAACATGTAGTCTATAATAAAACTCAAGTGGTAAAAAACGAGTGTTTTCTTTAATCATTGTAACATGTCTTACCACAAAGTTAATGCCAAAAAAAAAAAAAAAATTATAAATACTAAGTTATTTACAATTTTAAAATTTATTACGGTTTTCTTTACAACCACTTTATGGTCAACAATACTATATTTATTACTGCTACATCACAGGGCTATTTTTGCAAACGATATTTCGATAATTTATATCATACACAATTTATTTTGCGAGTTTATTTGTCTACATAAATCTATCAGTATGTACAGATTTCGGGCAGATAGTGTTGCGTGCTTTGGAAAAAAGAATAAATTTCCCCATCTATTTTCTCACCCTTAAGCTGAACCTTTTATTGGAAACCAACCCCCGAGGCTGACAAGAAAGAGACGACAATATCACGCAGATATTTAAACACCCCATAATCAGTAAGAGGCTCTCATCGAAAATACCATATTCACAAAATGAACCGTTTATTCAATCTAGCGAAATAAACAACCTTTTAAAATAGACGCATATTTTATTTGCATAAATTTGATGTCAAAGAGTTGTTTAACCTCAACGTTAATTTAGTGTTTAATCGAAATACTAGAAATAACTTAACTAATGTTGCAATGGAAATAGGTTAAGTACTTATGAATTGGGCAATATTATTTTTAAATAGCCTTAGTTATGAATATTTATATAAATATTAAGTATTGTTTATTACTTCGAGACGAAGTTTCTATTTCTAAGGAATTAAATCTGCGTATGAAAATTTCAGGATATTACATATTTTCATTGCTTCTCCTTGATATCACAGGCCAACAACTCTGGACTTTCACCCAAGCCAACACAATAAAGATTAAAGGTGACGGGTAGTATTGTGTTATTGTAGTGATTGTCCTGACGAAGAGACGGGTACTTCTTGAAACTGATAGACATAAAAATATCGAGTGGTTATATACCAATATCTTTAATACTTTTGTAAAAAAAATATAAAAGTATGATTGAAGCATTTGAAATATGGTGATATACGAATAGGTACGTAGTAGTTACTCAAATTATCATAGGTTAAGATGAATCTAAATTATCTTATTAATTAATCAAATTATTTAGTTAGCACCTAGACTTCCAAGCCCTTCTTAATACCTCGTTGTTCCCTACATGTTCCGACCAATGAATCCCCAGCATGCGCCTGTAGCACCACATCAATATCACGGATATTTTATGTATTGTTTCGGCATTAACTTTGTGGTAAGACATGTTACAATGATTAAAGAAAACACTTCGTTTTTTACTACTTGAGTTTTATTATAGACTACATGTTTCAGAAGTTAAACTTCCATCATTCAGGTCTGTATAATAACTCATTATACAGAGTTATTATACAGACCTGAATGATGGAAGTTTAACTTCTGAAACATGTAGTCTATAATAAAACTCAAGTGGTAAAAAACGAAGTGTTTTCTTTAATCATTGTATCACGGATATTATTATCTGCCTTGTCACACTGATTTTTCACGACATAATAATTTTTACGTATTACGTTCTAACCTTCATTTTATTCTAGAATATTTCATGCGAAGAAATAATATTTTTAAGTTTCTGAAATGCTTTAAACTTAGAGTTGATTGAAATAGTACTTTATCGATATCTAATTTGAACATCTGTGTAAGATATATAAATATGAATTGATAGTTTGTCGAGTGGAAATTAAATAAAGATGATTTCGAGGAGCGGCAGCTGTTTGAAGGATTCCGGTGTGAATTATCCTAATTGGCTTTAAATTAGACGCTGAAATATTCTACACAGCGAATATCAAACTTTTAAAACAACAGCAAAAATCTAACAAATATTCATTGTTTAAATTCTGTAAGTTATATGGTAAAGCATTAAGTGGTGAAAACGTGATTTTTTAATAACTTAGTAACTATATTAAGCATTTTAAAAGCATTATAAATATTGTAGAATGATAATTTACCATACTTCATTCACTATCATTCATCTTTAACTTTGTACAATACCGCTTAGATTAGATTTACCTACTCGAAATAGATATATTAAAACTTGTCCTAGTAACGTAATATTAAATAAATGTTTAAGTCACACACAAACATTAATTTTATTTTTTTTACTTAAATATAATGTCAATAAGAAATAACTGCAGAAGATTATATATTTCAGAGAACACAGGACTTCCCCATACAAATATACAGTAAAAGGAAATGTCAACCAACTGTTCGAGATTCACCCGTATTCAATTTAAGTTTACACAATAAATTACATTTCCATAAAAAAATTACATGAAAGTATACTTAAAATTGTTACCAAAGCTCAAATTGAATTATTATTTTAGTAAACTTTTTAGATTCAATCAATTTTAATTAGTTTTGTCAAAATAAACATATAAAAGTTATTTTTATAATTTTTTTAATTATGGTTTTCGATCACTGCCTTGTTATATTATAAAACATTTTTGTCTAACCTTCCACTAGTCCGATGATATCGGTGACGACGAAACCCAGTCAGTGGTCAAATAAAATAAATGTTAAAAAAAACTGGATCGTTGTTATTTAATTATATAATTACGCCTTGTGATAAAATTTTAATATTTTGTAATTGTTTTTTTTTATTAACTCCTCCCTTTTTATTTCAGATAAAGTTAGACATTTTAAGGATTAAGCCGACGAAATATAAGTTTATTGAATTTTACTTCTAATCATTAAATATATAAACGGTTTTTGCCTTCGTATAATTAGCGACTGCTTCCATTCCGATACCCTATATACCATCTGGGTATGGATAGGAGATATAGAGAAAAATTGAATTTCACTAGGAGCTTTGACGACTTGCTGCATGTAAAGTTTGAGAAGCTACGGTAGAGGTTTTCAGTAGTATTGTGTTGTCACAGATGCTGCGGCGAGCTTTCACCAACTTCAAACTTTCAGTAATTATTGAGCTTTTTAATACTAAGCTAGTTGGAGTTCGTGGAGCGAGTAGGGGAGGCATTCAATCATCATGCAGTAGGAAAATAATATGCTCGCCATTTTTGTAACATTTTGTACAATGCGTCGATAGATTTTACTTATTTTTAGGCGTAAATACAAAACAATTTCAAAATTTGATTTTGTTACTAAGAGCACATGCTATATTTCACATTGAATTACCATCGGTTTGTAACCCATAAACTTAAAAATCATATAAACACAGACGGTTGAGTTTCGTTTAATAAAAAATGATAATAAGTAGAAATTTAGATAAAATTTATTTGAGAGAGAGCGAGAAAGGGAGAGGGAGAAAATCACTTAAAAAAACAGAAAAACGATTTTAAAAGACTCGTCAGGAGTCGAAATAATCGGCGGGTATATATGAGGAGATGCATGAATGTGGAAGAGGCGAGAATGTTTGCAAAGACAGGATGGTATGGCGTTCTACTATCTCTGCCTACCCCTGCGGAGAAGGGGCGTGGTGGTTGGTTAGTTAGTAAGAAAAATGTATTTTATTCATTTAAGATAAGGCGTCTCTCAGATGGTACATATTATGGTTGATATTATTTCATATTTAGTTAGGGGGTGAATAAGCCCCTATAAATCCATCCACCCCTAACACTATTAATACCGAATTAGATTTGGCAAAATCACCCCTCTGCAGGAGGGGTTTAAAGTGTAAACATGGATTGAAAATAGAGTAAACATATTACCAGGAGCTATTCAACAACCAATCGACGGACAGCTTTGCTAATTAGTTAGGCAAATTGCCGCCAGAGGCGCTTTTCGCATTTGGGAGTACAGCGGTTTTCGCCCCGGCTAAGTGCCCACTCTACCTACCTAGGACTGGTACTATTTATTGCAATTGATGGCAATGGCATTTAGATAGATAGAAATTCAACTAGTTTTCTACGACAGTAATGTTTGTAAAATAACTGATTACTATCCGGCGCATTTTTTTTATAATCCGGTAGGCATCCGGCCAAAATAATTAAAATTTTGTGTATAATGAAATAAATTTTTAGATAAATAATAATAATAATAATAATAAATTTGGACAATTTTATGAAAAGCCATATTCGTAAAATACTACCTTAAGGGTGCTTTACTGTGATTAGGGAAAACCAGATAGTGGAAATGATTTAGCAAACAAATACGTTTTATAAACTTTATAAAATTTAACAACTTTGTTTTAACCACTTTTTTATTATTACAAGGTTCTTGTCGAAACCGGTAGGTTAAAAAGTGTACTTATAATAAAAAAGTGGTTAAAACAAAGCTGTTTAATTTTATAAAGTTTATAAAATGTGCCACACAGTATCTGCGAAAAATATTCAAGAAAATACGTTTTTAGTTTTTTTTTCATATGATCATATCACTCTTATTTCTAACTACTGGTGGAAGAGCATTCCGTGCTATCGGTTCCGCAATAGCAAAGACAAACTCTTTGCTATAAATATATCGTTCCAATCGAAATCACTACCATTTCATCTGTAATTTAAATCAAAACATTTTGTAATTAACTAAAACAATTAATTTTGATTGTTTTTAAAATCAAATACGACTATTTAAGTTAGAAAACATATTCAAAATAATAAAATGCTTTAAAAAATCCTTCATGTTTCAAATTTTCTTAAATGGTCTACGGGGTAAAAAACTCAGGAGACAAAATGGTGACGTTTATTAAGCATGTTTTTTAACTGTCATACTGCGTGACGGATGGTTTTCTGTGTAAATATATATTTCTTTGTTTATGTATGTATATACATTTCTATGTACCATATATGTATGTATTTATAGTTTCCTCAGTTCCCGACACCAAAATCCAAGAAGGTTTTTAGAGATTTTCATATGAAAAAAAGATATGTTTCTTCATTAATTTTTCTTGCTTAATAGTGTAGTGAGTAATCGAAAAAACAACTTAACTAGCTTAATAGTGCAGTAAAAATTAAATTAAATCGAAAAAACAGCTGCGCCTTAGTCAATTTTTTAAAAATCTCACCATTCAAACGATAGATTCGATGAAACAAAATTGAACAATGATTAAATAAATCGGAATCATACGAAATAATACTCAAAGCATAAAAATAATCCGTGTATGTTTATAATATAAAAATTACAGATTTTCCCATCGTTGATGAATGGGAAAATTGTTTAATTACCATATGAGATTTTCAAATATTTTATTTGTACAAATTCCGCATTCAGTGTTTATTATTTCCCTGTGAATAAAATTTCGATAGCAGGTAGTTCACTAACATTTCAGGTCGATATAATTAAGGGCAGAATCCTTGACATTTCGCCGCACAGGGTTGAAAAACTATCAACCCCGTATAATTTGACAAGTTTGAGATAGGCTGAAACAAATACAAAGGCAACAACTTGCTCGTCCTCCTGAGGCTATTCAGCAATTCGTCAGTTAATTTTAAGGCCTTTAAATAAAAAATAAATAAGATCTTAATGAAATATACTTGGATAGCGAACATGAAGCGCTCCGCGTAGCATCAATATGCTTGCAATAGCTGCGAACGTTCGCTCCACTCCATAAACAGATCAATGTGGATCGCTTTACATGGAGCGGGAACTGTTCTCGATCGAAGCGCGTGAAAATATACATTAGTTACATAGAGGAATATTCCTTGTTTATAGAAACAGATATATATATAGATACAAATAGATATACAAATAGATATAGATCTTAGTGGATATGTGGCTTGGTAATGCATTAGAAAAAGGAATATTTGTGATTGTTTCATAAATAAATGATTTTTTACTAACGATTAGGATTAGGATTAAATTTATATATTTAAAGGTTTCAATCGTTTCATGATGATTAAAGGCAGGTGCCGTAGAGTAGTCGGGTAGACTCTCGACTACGAAACTGGCATCGTGGGTTCGATTCTGGCCAATTGCAAAAATAATCATTTTTAATTAGTCTGGATATTTGTGATTCTCAGATATGCCTCTCAAATATAGCATTACGAGTGTAAAATAATTCATTGCTCATTGCCTAGCAGTTTGAATAGAAAATTAATAACTAGAGAAGAATTTGTTACAATCGTAAAATTAAAGAATAAAGGATCTGTTTTCTCTTCCAAAAAAGGCAGCAATGACAAAAATAGCAAATTTGTAATGTAAGCTTTCTTAAAAAGAGCAAAGAAATGAACATAAAAGAATAAGGATCCAATGTGTCTTCTCCTGAAAAGAGTAAAGGAACGACCATTTTATGTAGAAGAAAGATGCAACGTTTTCTCTCCTAACAAGAGTGATCTTACGATAATGGTCAGCAACTCAATCATGTAATTTGGGTCACTGTGGTTGTGAAAAATAAATACAATGTTAGGTGTTGAGAATTGCACTATTGATATACCCGACCCGTGCGTGCTTGTATACTACAGAAATAAATGTGTCATTAGAAGCTTTTATGCAAATTTCCACCTAGGTTTTCCAGACCAGAGTGATAAGTTAATTCTGTATTTGAAACAAGGAAAAAACATCCAATTAACGTAGTCACGCGTGTTTCGTATGTATACCGCCGCGCGCCGTACCAACCTCCAATGGCGTGAAATGTCGAACATGGTGAACGCCTATCAAATGATTTATCAAATATGATAATGAAACGAGGAAAATAGAAACTACACCCATAATATCACGACTACTCCTTACTTTTTACTAAAAAGGCGTTGCGTAATACATTTTTTTTTATTTATTACTTCCCATTAAAAATTTGAATATATTTCTTAGCTCCAAAACCATTAATTTATGTAAAGGAAAACCGGGTCACCAAAACAGAAAATAAAATAATTTAATCACGCCTCTTCAGGCTTCGTAGGCAGAGAGAATAAAATGCGCTACCAATCTGTCTTTGCAAACAATCATCGCCTCTTACACATTCATGCATCCAAGCTAGGATACAAAATACCGAACCCTCTATCAGAACAAAAGAAACTACTTAGAACGGAAGGACTGTTGATGACAGTCAACAGTCCTGCAACAGTCGGGTTGTGGTCCCGTGGTTAGTGTCGCGGACTCTTAAGTCAGAGTTTCTCGGTTTCGAACCTACTTTACCATAATTTGATACCTATTTCTAATAATGAGTCGCTTAGGCTCACAGAATTAGTATGAAATTGAAACATTTGTGTAAATATTAAAAACACAAATATATCCTTTTATTTAACAAAAAAAACAGTCCACCTTCTCCTGAGGAGTTTTCACCTTGCAATTGGCCCACACTATATTATTCCTCCTGTTCCCAAAACAGATTTAAATAAAACATCTTTATTGAGTTAGAAGAAACAAAAATCCACTTAATGATATATTAACCTTGTACACAATAAGCAAGGTAAATAATATTATTTATTGATTCGGCATTAACTTTGTGGAATGACATGTTGATTATTTTTTAACAATTAAACACTTGAATATACCACTTAATGAGTTGTATTTATATATAAACGATTAGTTTCGAAAACTTATGTAAGTTTTCGAAACTAGTCGTATGTATAAAAAAAACTCATTAAGTGGTATATTCAAGTGTTCAATTGTTAAGAAAATATAGGTAAATATTACATACATACAATTCCCATCTAATCTAAATCATAGTCTCTCCTTACAAGCAGTCACTCACGAAGAGCTTTTTTTTTACTTTTAAGCTTTTACTTATATTCTTTCACCAACTGAATCTACAACAATAAGGAGAAATCTTTAACTGAAATTGAAATATTCGGTATATGTGGTTTAGATTCTGTGTTTACCATGTTTTATTTTCAGTTCCTTAGTTAACGATATAAGGCAGTAATTGAAATGAAAACCCGCAGTTATTGTGGTAAAACACTGTAACAACAGTTATACTGTTTCTCTATTAATAATCTGCCCTAAATGGAATATCTAAACAGCATAGGCACGCTATGTAGGTGCTCAAACTGCTATAACCCGTCATGTACAACATCTACAAACAAGGTTAAGCAAAAGGGAACCAAGCATTTTATGCATACAAAAGTTTTGGAAATTTTCTGTAATACTGGAAAAATATAGTTGTATCTCGTTCAAAGAATTTTGTACGAGAAACAATGTATGTAAAATGGATTAATCCATTACCCTATAAAATCCCCCTTTACGTTGAAAATTCATGGTTTAAAATTACAAAATAGGAAAGTTATCATGATCAAATACTTTCAGTGGACAGGTTAGGAATTAGAAAATTGGCAGGTATATATGAGGAGATGTATGAATGTAGAAGAGGCAAAGTATGTTTGTAATGACAGAATGGTGTGGCTTTCTATTCTCTCTGCCTTCCTGTGAGAGGAAGCGTCGTGATGATTAGTTATTTAACTATCCTGACTAGTCTGTAGTAAAAAAAAACAGTTTACTTGAAAGCTTTTTTTTGAAAATTTTAGTATTTTTTTTACAGATATCACAAATTTTAAGTGGAAAATAGAAATACGAAAATTGTAAAATGTATTGTTTTTCCCTTACAATGTCGGATTCTGGAGAATGTTTGTTACACTCAAGGTTTTAAAAGTAGTAATAAAATTACTATATTAAATTATAAGAAAATACGCATCGATGGTGAAAATTCCGAAGACGACCCAATTTTAAACGACCTTGACACTTTCTTATGAATGATTTTTTCGGTTGTTCTCTTAAATTGCAATTATTTAAAATATGCCAAAGCACATTTTTAAATGCTGTTTTATTTGAGTAGGTTGATATGATCTGCACCAAAAACAGAAAGAAATACACAAATCGGTCTATATTAGGGAAAAATATTGTTTATTTTGTGCACATCCCATAAAAGGGACAATTTTGCAAAATTTAATTTTGTACTATTTTTACAAAAAAAAATCTTGAGCAATTTCAGCATACATACGAGTATTAGAAAAAATTTAGCATTCAAGCGATTAAAAGATTGCCTTTAATGCAGCACAAAGTTAATATTTAAAGTGGCTGGCGATAAAGTCAATAGTGATATGATTATTCGTATTCATACCTCCTGATGCCATGTTTTGTCGAAATTCAACGTGGAGGGTACTTTTGAAATAAAAATCCACTTGGTTCAATCATGCCTAACTACACCCCTTTAATGAAACGTACAGGGTGGTATCTAATCTAGTGAGTACGGCGGCAGTTAGTGCCATATACAGAGTGTCACTAAACTTTCAGTAACTTTGAACCTGTTATAATTTTCCGGTATTTTTGGAGCCTAATATTGATTTGCCGTTCTACGCTGTATATGCACATACATATACGCAAATCTTTTTCGTTTAAATGATTAATTTGACCTTAATGAAATTATTTATTATACCCTTGTATTTTTTTGTACTTACAAAACCCATTTGTAGCAAGTACTCATAAATCAGATATAAAGTAGACCCAAAACACAATAAATTTTCCTTATAACTTATGTAATTTCATACATTAACATGGAAATATTTAGTAGAATTCCATTTTAACGTTATTCTTATTTCAAAATTTAAAAAAGACATTACCTTAATGTAAAAAGGAAAGTCTAAGTAATTACTGGGATTATGATTTATCATAGGTTGGTTTTAATGATCACTGTATTACATTCACTATCCCACCCATGACTTTCAACCATATTACTTAAATTTCGAAAGCTGTTGAGATCAGAATTAGTATATTTCGTGCAAGAATTTTTAAAATATACTTAAAATATGAAATTAAACGCAATGAAATCGGTTGTCAGCAAAAATGTTTAATAATATATCAATATATTGTTGACATCTCCACATAGATGAGGAAAAGTATGGGTATTTATAGAGCGAATCGAACCCGAGACCTCCAGCAGCCAGATGCGCTTACCACTACACTTCGGAGATGGACAGTACAACAATTAGTAGAGAAAATCCAGATTTGTGAGTATTTGGACATTCTCCAATTCTTACATTATTTTTATTATTATTACCCCTATTTTTACTAATAAAGCTCCATGATTTTACGATATGTCGTCTTGATTATTAGACATGTTAGCTGAAATTTTGTTTACAAGAAACTTTTCAACACATTTTTCACAGTCATTGTTTTCACAACTAAAGATTACAATCAGCTTTTAGCTTTCGCGTTTACGGCCAAATTAATTGAATCAACCACTAACCCACCTTTCCAGTGACACGAGTATCGCTCAGTTTACTAACATACACGCTCCAATTCACAAAACCCGTTCAAAGTTTGACCTTCGAGCAAAAAGTCCAACAACAACAACAAAATTTATGTATTAATTTTAAATCAAACACAATTTTTTTAAGTCTAACAAGGCGAAATAATTGTCACAATATAATTTTTTTATGTGTTTTTGTCAATAAAATACAACTCAAAAAATCTGTGTTTGATTTAAAATTAATACATAAATTAAAATGGAGTTCTACAAATTAAACCCAAATCAATAAATCAACAACAAAAAAGCTCACCATTGTATCACTCAAACCCTCGACCATTAAAAATTATCATTTTATCCAGTAAATTACTGTCATTAAGAACAAAAGTGCCAAAAAAATAAGAAACGCAGCCGAATTCATTGCGTTTTATGCGAAACTTGCAACACTAACATTTAAATAATTTATTTTTTCTTATACTTTCACTATGATTTCATCAGTGACTTTTATTAAATTTCTTTTAATTTACTTTTTTTTTCAAATCATGACCAATATTAGATAAAAATATTGTTTCAAAATAACGAAGATACGAAAAATTGCTATAATTGACTGAAAAACGGCAGTTCGAAGACGTATGTTTTTTACCACTTCAGTTATATTTATTAATACTATTTTTGGAAGTTTTATTATTTAATCAGTTTATATTTAGACCCGAATATGGAAGCATTTATAGCTTCTAAAACTAGTCGTTAAAATAAATAAAACTCAAGTAGTAAAAACAAATGTTTTCTTTTAGAATTTCATCATGTCTTACCACAAAGTGAATGCCGAAACAATAATTAAAATGATTTCAGTATGAATAAACAAATAATAACAAGATTCTATATTAATGAATGTGAAAATTGATGCAAACAAGGAAGGTAAATAAGGATTAGGTAAGGATTTAAAGGGAGATAGGTTATAATTAATTTATTCTGCTTTATAGATAGTAATGTTTCAGGCGTTCCTTTTTTGCATTTTGCATTTTTCAATTTTGGTTTTTTTGTTAAAATTGAAATGCAACTTCGTTTTGAAATCAATATAATTTATAGTGCTTTTAAAACAAAGTTACATTTAAATTATCAAATGGAAAATCTCAAAGTTAGTGCTTCAAATTTAAATTGTATTGCTTTTTTGTGTTTTCCTTTGCGTTAAAAATAATCATGAATTCTTCTTGTAGAATGAAACCCATAGTATTCTAAAATAGCCCTCAAACACAACTTTAGCTTGTAGACCTTGAACTACTTCGACCCATTTTCTCACTTGCAGGGCGTAATTTTGAATTTCCGGAAAAGATAAAGTGACTGTTTTCCTTTGTGTTAGATTTAAGAATACTTCACTATCTGTGACATTCACAACACGCGAGAGACGAGGTTTGTTAATAATGAAAAACAAAATTGGTTTAGAATTAACAGTAGGTGAACCATAGATTTTTTAAATGTTTTTGTATACGACACAAGTGAAATGTTTTCACGTATATTGTGAGATCAGCAGAAAAAAAAATATTACAAAAATAGTGTAAAATACAACATTATTATAATAATAAATGCAATTCCCATCTAAAAAAAAAAAATAACTATTTTTTTTTTGTTTTTTTTTTTTAAACTACATAATTGAAAAAATATATATATCGAGTAAAACGGGTTAACCGTTAAAATATTTAAATTAGAATCTAACTGAAATATATTGAATTATGAGTTATTGAGTAGGCTAGAGTGTATTCAAACAATGATTGGATAGTGATCCCAGTTACGACACAATACCACTACTCGTATCCAGCTCCAAAGTTCCACACTTCGCTTTGTCTGCCTTCCACTCGATCCAGACTTGTACCCTATTAAGGCCCAGTTTCTCCGGCTAAAGTTTGGCCGGATCCTGGAAGAGTTCGAGCCAACTCACTCAGAATAAATTAGTTAACCTTAGACCTGCGATGAATTCATCTACACATTATCCCCAAAAATAAACTAACTCCAGGAGATGCATGAATGTGGAAGAGGCGAAGAATGATTGTGGTGTGGCGTTCTATTCTCTCTGCCTACCCCTGCTGGGAAGCGGCGTAGTGGTTACTTAGTTAGTTTTAAACTAAGTAAATCTTTTACAACATTTTGAGTGTGTCCGAATGTTGTTCACAAATCTGGATTATCTTTAATTATATGAGTTATTTTCCATATATATAGAAGTTCCATGAAGTTGAGTAGTGTGGTTGTCAATCATGGGTAGCATTGGTAAGACGTCATAAAATGATCACTTTACACACGCGTAACATTCACCAATGCTATGATGGTCGTAAGCCTCGTAAATGCCCAGACTTCCATATTCTTCTTCACCTCTAGAGATGTCACAAAATAACAAAATCATTTTATTTTAGAATTAAAAACGAAGGTATAAGAAAAGAATGTAGGGCTGAACTAGGGGTAATTGAAAAGATTAAGAAGCAGAGATATGTATGTGGTTGGAATGGATGGCGAGAGAATGACTAAGAAAGAATGTGTGGCGAATGTGAGCTGAAGAACAGATCGAAGACAGCCGAAAAAGACTTGGCACGATCAGATTAACCACAACCTAAAATCTGGTGGTGTCAAAAGTCTGCGTAATCGGAGGGCTTGTATGAATAAATGTATGGAGTGAATATCAGGACAGAAGAGCGTGGTGTTCCATCCTCTCTGCCTACCTCTGCAGTAGGCAGAGAGAGGATGGAACGTTCACCATTTTACCCATAATTGACAACCACACTACACAAATAATTTAAACGTCGTTTAATGTGTGAGTTCGCGGCATTCTCTATCGTTGATTTGAATAAGATTTTTTTTGCAGAGGCGTTGTTTGCAAGTTCCTTTTAGAATTATTTCACATGCTGAGAGATGTCTGAAAACATGGTTTTCATTTTTTATGAATCTTTTTATTTTCAGTTGCCATTTTAAGGAGTTGACAACAATCTGAAAAAGAAGAAGACACCTCTCAAATCGATGACACAGGGGTTAAGTAGATAACATTTACAATATTTTATATGTAAGTTTCACAATCTCTGATATTAAGGGATAAATAAATAAGTCCGTTATATTCCTTCAAATATACCAAAGTAGAAATAGAAAGCACAGGCAAATAGAATCACAAAATCTGACACGTAGGGGTCAACAGGTTAAAAACCATCCTGGCTCAGGGACTAATTAAATAAGTTAACCCTCTGAAGCGTAACTCGATACAAATTACATCTAGTGCGTAATATTCATAATTATATATTTTGCCAGACAAAAGCGATGAAATTAAACACACTATGAATATGGTTATTTATTTGTGACTATGAATACTGGTGGTGACCATGAATATTGGTTTATGTATTAATTTTAAATCAAACACATTCGTTTGATAATGCCCTAACAAGGCGAAACAATTGTCACAATATATTTTTTTATGTGTTTTTGTTAATAAAATACAACTTAGTAGACTCAAAAAATCTGTGTTTGATTTAAAATTAATACATAAATTTAAACGGAGTTCTAGAAATTGAACGCCAAATCAATAAATTAAAATGAATACTGGTGGTGACTATGAATACTGGTGGTGACCATGAATACTGGTGGTGACCATGAATACTGGTGGTGACCATGAATACTGGTGGTGACCATGAATACTGGTGGTGACCATGAATACTGGTGGTGAACATGAATACTGGCGGTGACAATGAATATTGGTGGTGACCATGAATACTGGTAAATACCCAGAATTTCATATTCTTCTTTACCCATGTAAAGATGTTAAAATTACAAAAATAATTCCTATGTCGAGAAACCTGGATTTGTAAGCAAGGATTTGTACACACCAAAAATGTTGTGATGATTTCTTCATGTATAATTTAACATATTTATCATATTATTTTACAAGTCGTTATATTAAATTAGCCAGGAATTGCATCTGAGATTTCAAGGAAACCATTTTAACAGCTGACCACGTAAGCTTAAAAAATTACATCTAAAAATTTATCTACAAAAATTATGGAGTGGTTAAATGTACCCCTAAGGAACGCAAAGTTCAGCTTTTAAGTAAACTTTCAAATTAATAATGCAAGTAAAATTGCCACTAGAATGAAACCACAAAGTAAAAAATTACGATTCATTTGCAAAAAAGTATTTTTCGAAGCAAAGCAATGGTTTATCCACTTTGAAGAAGTGCTTAAATTCTTTCATGTTCAAAGCTGAAATTTCAGGTGGTACGTTTGCTCGAATGTCATGAATTTTGTTCAAATAAAATAAAGGCACTGAAACAAAAAACACATATATTTGTTTTATAACATTTTGGCAGTGCTTGAAGTTGTTGTATCTTTTTTACGTGGTGGAACTTTATTTTATGTGCATTGTTGGTTTTCCAGTGTTCGTCGCTTTACATCAAGTAGTCCGTGAATACGGTGGGTGGGCGAAGGAAAAGGGCCCTTATGGGAGGGGCACATAAGGTCGGAAAATGGAGCCGGGAAATGTGATTTATTTATCAACAGTATCGTGTCGGTGTGTGTTCACGGGGAGACGGCAGACTTCTGTGGGTAGCTTTTGTTTTATTGCTGTCTCTTTTACTCGTAACGGGTGAACACAAATTGTGGGGCATACTAATAAATAAAATAAAAATTTATCATTTATTTTCCATCATACACATAATTACAAATCATAACGTACAATGATATGCCCTCACTTGGTTTTTCTTCGCCGACTGCATATTTTACAATACTTATAAATAAAATTATGTAAAAAGATAATTGTTTGTGAAATTTAAATACGACATGGCCAAATGATGCGATCTAATTCAGATTATGTCACCACCATTATCTATTTGTGAATAACTCTTTTATACATACGTAGCTTTATTATTTAATGACTTTATGGATTATAAAAGCAGGTTGTACAACTTTGTTCCATATTAATTAAAGTAATTTTGATTAACAGAGGTATGAATTAGGTTTTTGTCGTGTTTCTATGTTTTGGATTTTGTACTTTATCATATTACCATCCTAATTTGAATATTTTTTAAATACTGAGAAGTCTAAAAAATCTTGCTACATTGGATTCGAATACATCATATGTAAACAAAAATAAGACAAAATATTGTTTCAATAATTGATTCGGTAATCACTTTGTAGTAATATCGATCCATTGTTTATTTAACATGGTAAATACCACTATTACTTCAAATTTATTGTGAAACGTGTTTTAATGCATTCCGTATCATTTTTAAATACCGTAAGTGAAGTTAAGTATAAATATTATAGTTGTATCCTTGAAGATGAATTGGTTCTAGGAGATATTTTCTTCTTCTTTCAATTATTTCCCTAATTTATCAAATATATATTTTTTGTTTAATTGATTCAGCAGTAACTTTGTGGTAATAATAAATAAAAATAAGATAGAGCCCCTATTCATTCTTCAACAACCCAAGGACACAACTCTGAAATTTATACTAGGCTTTATATACGGTGTTTGATAATGATGCTTAATACATCGAAACACGTGACACAAAATATATTTAAAATAATAAATAATAAAACCCTTATCCGCACCCCAATGGTGCATAGGGCACTGCGTCATATAAACGCAGTGTTATCTTGATCGTTTACAAATGAAGGAAAGGTGATCAGCCCTCCGCTTCAGGTACCAGTCCAGGGTAATATTGAATAAATTTTTCAGTAAAAAAATCACTTATATTTATTTTACCCCCCTTGGGAATCGAACCCGGGACCTCCAGAACGGTAGCCGAGCGTGCTGACCATTACACTACGGAGGCGGACAAAATATATTTATAAATAGTGATATTTACTAAATGAAATTTATGTAAATTCAAAATATTGTTAAAATCAATTTTATTATTTTTACAGTTTGTAGCTCCCTCTTTTTTCCTAGCCACCCATCGCTTTGAAAAGAGATAGGGTGATCAGAAAGTGTTGGGTGTGTCTCTGGATCTCATCGCAAGAAAACAAGCTTTGTGTTGGTCCCAGCGGACCAGAGAAGAATATACCTACTATGTATTATACAGGGGGCGGCAAAAAATAATGTGTCTCTTCATATTTTGGTTTTATACGGACCTAATAATTTTATTACCATCCCGGGGGGGAGGGTTGAGGGATGATACATGATTTTTTCGGTGCTTTTGTATTATTGTCTTGATTTGCGCTTTCAATATTCTTCTTGCCTTTTAAATGATTTTATTTTCGTAAAAATGTACTATTATTATAATTGTTTTTCATCTTAGTAGAACAGGTGGAAAAATTCAAATATCTGGGTGTGGACCTGTGTGATCGGATCTGCGATGTGAAGCGTGGGGCAAGTAAACAAGGCTGCAGTCATCTCAGAATGCCTGAAAATTCTATATGAAAAACCCAGACACGAAGATCAGTGGCAAAATTAAAATATATAAAACTTAAGTGTATATATCGGTAGAATAATGGCAAAGGGGTATATCTGTCAAATTTTTTATTTTCGTATTTTCATTTTCGTATCTAAAATAGTGTATTCCATAATCCGGCAAAAGGATATAGCTGTTGTTGCAATACTTATTTGGTTTAGATATAACAAATGAGTTATTTAATTTCACAAGTTTGTTTCTGCTCTCCTATAAAATTTGATCTGAGACAGATATACCCCTTTGCCTTTACACTACCGATTTTTGGGTATGGATAAATCCTTGTTCATAAATCTAGGTTTCTCCACATAGGAGTTATTTTTACATTTTAACATCTCAAAGTAGATGAAGAAGAATATGGAAGTCTGCGTATTTACAGAGCTCATGACCTGTCAAACGCTGGTCAACTGATCACATTACACACATGCATCATTCACCATATTTTGCACACATCTAAATAAAGGATCTCAGCTAAATAAAAGGTTTCTCAAACCAACCATAGATTACTCCAGTGAAATCACACAGTTTGCGAATATTTTAATATATATATATATATATATAAGATTTTGGAGAATTTGACTAGTGTGGTTGTCAACCATGGGTAGAATAGTGATTGTGGCAGGTGTATAAATTAATCACTTAAACAGCCATTGACAAGTCATAAACCCTGTAAATTACACAGATTTCCATATTCTTCTTCATCTATTTTGAGACATAAATGTAAAAATAACTCCATAGTAGCTAAATCAGGATTTGTGAACGAGGACACACCAAAATGTTGTGAGGAAAAGTTCATGTATAATATATCTGTTTTTTTTTATTATTTTAAATATTTTTTTCAATCCTTGATCTAAAAGTACTCATACAAGTAATTATATAAAGACATTTTGAGTATGTCCAAATACTTGTTCACAAATCTGTATTTTCTCCAATTATAGGAGTATTTTTCATGTTACTTTTTGACATCTCATCAAAGATGAAGAAGAATATGGAAGTCTTTACATTTACGGGGCTGACGACCGTCATGGGTTGGTTTAAGTGATCTTTTTACACACGTATAACATTCACCAATTCTACCCATTAATGACAACCACACTACTCAAATTCTTGGAAGTTCTGTATATATGAACCAATTTTGAAACATTGCTTTTGAATCACTAGAACTTCACTAGAGACATCTATTGGTGAGATGAAAAGAAACTTTTTGTTTACTGAGCAGAATTTTTTTTATTAGTATCTGAGGTCCGAATCCTGAATCCGAAAAAAAATTATAATTGTATAACGTACTGTTATCTGCTTGTATTTTTTTTCATAAATTTGTTTTGTTAAAAATGGACATACATTGTTTTAGCTCTAGTAACAACTATCTCTTCATTTGAAAGTAAATTATTTCCAATAATGAAACATCAAATGTAAAGCCTTCATTTGGAGAAGTAATGGCTTTTCAGTGATTTGATTAAAAACTGTATTAAAATTTCAATTTCCAACTGATAGGGGAACGAATTGTGATTGAAAAATATACGTTTGAGGTATGTAGACTCAAATGCATCGATTTGCATTTCATCAAAAAGCAATAAAGGCGAAATTATGATAAAATGTATTTGACATACCTATTTTTTACTTCATAAAATGGGCTTTCATTTGTAAAAAAAATGTAACTTATTGAAAGACTTTTTATGATTAAAAAGGTGAGTTATGCAAATTCAAATTGCGTAACTTTTTAAAAATTGGTGAGTGGCATATTGTGCCATCTTATTGAAACCACAGCTCTGTCACATCAATGCCATTCAACTGTTGTACGAAGAAGTCAGTAATAATAGTTCTGTAGCGCTCTCCATTGACCGTGAAATCTGGTCAGCATCGTATTTCTTTCTTTTCATTCCACCTGGCTATAAAGCACACCAAATGGTGACTTTTAATGAATGTAAGTGCGTCTTGACAAAGGCTTCTGGGTTTTTTCCACTCCAAATTCGGCAATACTGTTTATTGCCATATAACCAAAACTGTCCCTCATCGGTTGACACAGTTCACGTGAGTTCACTACCGATATCTATGTTGGAATAGGGAAAGCTTTTAGTAAGCAAAGACTCTTTATATTTGTATGTAAGGTCCGAATCTTGGATTCAATTCACACA
This sequence comes from Brachycentrus maculatus, assembly GCF_059751285.1. NCBI lineage: Eukaryota > Metazoa > Arthropoda > Insecta > Trichoptera > Brachycentridae > Brachycentrus > Brachycentrus maculatus. Next base: position 1,461,707 of record NW_028280922.1, read on the forward strand.
CTTGTACGCCGCCTGAAAACATGATTTTAATTTTTTTAAGTAGCTAAGTATTTGAACAGTTACTTTATTTACAACATTTTGAGTGTGACCATTTTTTGTAAATTAAAGCATTGTCAACTTCGTGGTATTTTAATATAACACCCTCTTTGTAATTCATCGTTCACTTTGAGTAATACCACTTTAATAAACACTGGTACGTGACTACCGGTTCCGGAATAATCATTCCATCATCAGGTCATTAAAATAAAATTATTCGTTGATTGATTCGGCCTCCATTTGTGGTAAAATCTATCCATTTTCATTTAAAGTTTTACTAAGTAAATACCACTATTTCTTAAAATCTAGTGTGACACGTGTTCCGTAATGACGGTGTTTGAAAATGATACGGAATGCATCGAATCACGTGTCACAGTAGTTTTTAGAAATAATGGTATTTACGAAGTAAAACTTAAATTTAAAAAAAAATCGGTCTGTATTTTGTCCACATATTATTTAATCGTAAAACTATGTAAAACACTTATTTAATCGTGATAATTTTTTTCATTTTTCGCCATCGGATCACCATTTGGGCACAGATTGAGCGCAGTTTTCCGCCCCCGCCCTAGCGCCGCGTGGGCGGCTGGGCGGCAAATTGACGTTTCCACTTCCAGCGCGGAGTTTGGGCAAGCACGAGGGCGGGGGTGACTCAGGCACCCGCGACTGCTAATATAGCGACTAAATCTATTTGTGCGCGGGCGGCAGGCCGGGGCGGGGGCGGCAGACGGCATAATCAAAGCGGTCGGTGGGCGGAAATTCACTTAATACTATAAGTATTGCGTATTGTGACACATTACGCCTTGGAATTGTTTGATGTCATTTACGTTTGTTGTTTATTTATTTGGTGGATATGTATCGTATGTCTCGTGAGTTTTTTTGCAGAATAAATGTGTACTGGAGAGTTAGTTGCTTTTAAGCAATATCTTCCAACCAAACTAATAATATGGACAGACTAATAATATGGATAACAGAGCTTGTAATTATATATTTATATATATATATATATATATATATATATATATATATATATATATATATATATATATATATATATATATATATATATATATAATATATATATAAATATATAAATATATATATATATATATATATATATATATATATATATATATATATATATATATGTATGTATATATATATATATATATGTATTAATGATTCGGACACTCAAAATATTGTGGATATTTTCTTAAGTCAACTGTTGCTTTTCATAAAAATATTTTCATTAAATAAAGTAAATATAGAATCCATTCATTAGCAGTAGCTAATTACTAACTAATTACCCTTTATATGTATATATATATATATATATATATATATATATATATATATATATATATATATATATATATATATATGAAATAAAATACCTAGGTACCTACCTATACATTTTATTAAGTACTTACAAATAGTACCTACATAAAACAGTTCTACCACCAGATGTCGCATGCGTCGCACTGAAAAAAACAAAAGACATCAGATAGAAAAAATATAATATTCTGAACTGTCAGAATCAGATAGATAGATAGAAAAATATTATAAAGATAAATTAAGAATAAACTTTAATTATGAACTTTAATTACAAAGCAACACATTGTTTATTTTATTATTATACACACACTTTACATATTATTTACACCCAATTTACAAAGAAAAATATTACCACGTTTTATATATATATATATATATATATATATATATATATATATATATATATATATATATATATATATATATATATATATATATATATATACTTAAATTTATTGTTTAACTTTAACGGAATCATTGTAGAATCGAAACACATGTACGTTAATATAAACATATTATATTTATACATCCATAGGTATTATCTTCTACCCTAAAATCCCTAATTTAGACCGTTTGATACCCTTTCTCTCTCTGTGCACGAATGTGTATCTATCTCCCTATAGAAAATAACTTTAATTACTTAGGATAACTTGACTCACCCTTTGGTTTGGCTCTGAGTGGACTTTAGCGGTGGGGTGGGTCTAGAAGGACAAGGGTGGAGTAACCGGAGAGGGGGTGCTTCTGGCGGGAAACTCACTTTCTAACTAAACCTTAGTGAGGTGATTCGGAAGTTTTCACTTCCCAGATCGCACTTGTGTATAACATTATCATTATAATCATATAACTTTGTAATTAAATCATTTGTAATTAAATAAATACAAAAACTTGTTTTAATTTTTAATTTAATTTTATATAGTAAATATTGATTATTACAGAATATTGATTATCATGTGTTTTTTTAACAATAAAATACAACTTAGTACACTCAAGAAATCTGTGTTCGACTTAACATTTAATGCAAACATTTTGTATTTTCATTCATTCGAACCCTTATCCGCACCCCAATGGTGCATAGGGCACTGCATCATATAAACGCAGTGTCATATGATGCAGTGCCCTATATCGTTAACACACGAAGGAAAGGTGATCAGCTCTCCGCTCCAGGGTAATATTGAATTAATGTTTCAGTGAAAAAATCACTTGTATTTATTAGACTCTCCTCTGGGAATCGAACCCGAGACCTCCAGAACGGTATCCGAGCGTGCTGACCATTACGCTACGGAGGCGAAATTTAGTATTTATTGTTAAATAATAGCGTCATGCAGTTATACATACGTGTACATATCGTAGTCATACAGGAGAAAGTGACCAAGTGCATTGTTTTACAAAAACGTGATCATTGTCTATTTGATATCTTACTAGCTTAATATTGCCCTGAAAAAATCCCAAAAGATTTTAAACTTGGAAGTATAATATATTGACTAGTTAAAAATGACTAACTGCGTTGGTATTTATTTTCTTGCCAAGCAATAGTGACTTATATGGCCCTCCTGAACATTTTACGTTTTGGTAGTTGGTCACTTTCTCCTGTACGACTATGATATGTAGAATGACTGGTTTTTCTCCGTATTTTGTTCTTAATATTATAATTTTCTTTGTTTGTATATTTACTTTGTCTTCCATTCGCATTTCTCTAGCGTTTCAGATATAAAAACCAGTCCAACCGTTCCCCCCTCTCCCCAGATTTGGAACATTTTCCATCAGATGTCTTTAGGATTTTCCGCTTTTCCTTTCTCGGAATTCCCCCTGCCTTCCTCTCAACCCATTACCTCCACCCCTCTTATCTTCTCATTCTGTCTCCCTCCCTCCCTCCCTCCCTCCTTCACCCCCTCCCCCCCCCCCCTCAGCCAAGTGCCGGATGAGAAAGAGCAATGGCAAGGCAAGAGAGGAGATGATTCGGCGTAATAAACATGATAAATTCTTACCTACTCACTTCTTCGTTCTTCTTCCTCCTGTTTCCGCTTCCCCTCCACCCGAATTTGGGGTTTTTCCACCGGAACACCTCAGACCCTGTTCCGTCGAACGAATTGACAGGGAACAAGTAAATTTTTCGATTGTACGATCATGTCGGAACGACAAAGCACTGTCGTCATACAAAATTACACCTTGTTTTTAAATTTCCTATTACAAGTACTACCATATATCATTTCTATGATTTATTTTTTATCTTAATTTTAATTCTTAACAATTTTAATTGACAAAGTCCAAATCAAACGTAGATAACTTTTTAACTTTCTTTATTAATAATTTCAAAATTTTACGTGTCTTCACAGGACTTTCATTATATTTATTTGTAAATATCCAGCGTTTTTACAGGACTTTTGTTTTTCTAGATTTTTATATTTTTATTCATTATCATTTTTTTTAGGTTTTTTTCATTTTTTTAATGTCGTGTTTTCGGTTTATAAATTTTTCATATATTTTTATATTCTTATAAAATTTTCCACGTTGAAAGCATTGATGTATGCAGTGCCTACTTAAAATATAATGTGATTACCTACCAATATAAAAAGCATTGATTAGCCCCAATGTAGCGATTTTATTAACTAACAAGAATTCCGTACCACAGATGTTAAATATAATCTTATTTATTTTAAATGTGTTTAAGGTGATATATTTATTTTAAAATAAAATTAAAACAGGCAATAAATACATGCCTTATCAATATTTGAAAAAATGACATCTGTAGGATGTGATCTTTACTAAAAACGAAAATATTTATACTTGTTATAATTTTATTTTAATTTATTTTTAGAATATTTTTGATTATACGAGTACCAATATACCTAAAAAATATTACATATTTTATAAGACAAACATTTTTACCATCTCAATATTAGGTCAAATATCACAAAAGCGCACTTATGCGAATATCACACTCAAGATTTTTTAAATAAATATTTTACTTTAAAAGATATTCGTATTAAGTAACTGCGTCAAATTAGCATCAACTAAATGAAAATTTGCGCCAGTTCAAAAAACCCAATTCCTAATCGTTGAGCCATCAAAACATTGGCACTTATTAAAATATTTGAAAAATTGTATAAATTTTCCAGAAGCTCAATACACGCTATCAAACCTTTTTTATAAAGTGCTACCGAAAGGAAGTTATTTAATCGTTAGGAAAGTAGCCGAAATAGGTAAATCAAATGACGGCACGTCGCCAAAAGCCGAAAATAGTTCATTGTGTTTTGTGGTTGGTCGAATGGTGAAATGGGTCATTTTGACATGCGGCTACCGTATTCAGGATAATTTTTATCGTTTGTATCCCGGCCTTGGTCTGATAGTAATGACAGTTGGCCTTGAATGGAAAAGGGGAAAATGCTTCAACACTTTGGCTTGGTGAAAGATTCACAAGGGGTCAGTTTGTCAATCGTAGCCTAAAAAAATTGTAAGTTTCTTTTTGTATGTTAAAGTTTCTCTTTTTCGTAGAAATGCAGAGTTCTTTTCAATATTTTGTTTAAAAATGCCTAACTAAATAAATGAGCACAATTGTACTATTCTCAATATTATTAATATTTAATGCATTTACTTTGTGGTTGGTCATTTTTACTTTTTTATTTTTTTACAAATATGTTAATAATATTAGTATGTATATAAACAATGACGATAAGTTGGGATGTAGCCAGGAAGAAGAAGAAACAGTCTCACAAAAACTAGTACAATTGCATTTTTTTTACAAAAATGTTAATAATATTAGTATATAACCACTCACCGAAATGTTTATGTCTACCGGTTTCGAGACACACCCGTCTCTTCATCAGGACTCGTCTCTTCGTCCTGACGAAGAGACAGGTACGTCTTGAATTCGGTAGACATAAAAATCTCGGTGAGTGGTTATATACTAATATTACTATCATTTTTTGAAAAAAAAATAAAAGAACTGCTGATGTGTACGAATTGTGACGTACGAAACTGTGACGTCGTTTTCCCAAAGTTCGATAGGTTTGATAAACCGTTCACCGGGAAGACGAATAAGTGTACAGTAAGATTGTTTGACGGGAATGAAAGCGTAAAATATTAAGTGATCTTACCTCTCCCTCTCTCATTCTCTCTTCACACTGTTCCCCCTTCGCCATACTGCTCGTACGTCTCGGGTGTTGCCATCTCACTCTTCCCCTGTCTCCTCGAAATAAGGGATTTTCCTTCGTTTTGCCGGGATTACGGGTGATTTTAATAAAACTACGTATTCAGAGATTTACGGGATTTTTTTAGTTAATACGTAGCGTATATAATAATAAAAAAACAGATTTTTCAGCTTTTGTTTGGGGTGGGTGCACCATTGTTTTACTGTCTCTTGAACAAAGATATAAAAATCACAAAGTATGAGATGAAAAACGAATGAACAAAGAAACAGTAGAAATGGTTTACAATACGTATGTGGATGAGATAGAAGCCGAGAAAGGCCGAATAAAAAGTGATATGAGCAGATTCACCTAATACATAAAAGTGGATAGGTAAGGAGTCGGCGCAATCGTTGTATGTTCTTATATTTTATGTAAATACAACATTTCGAGTATGTCCAAACACTTCAGAAATCTGGATTATCTCCAATTATAGGAGTTATTATTCATATTTTATTTTGACATCTCAACAAAGATGAAGAAGAATATGGAAGTCTGGGCATTTACTGGGCTTACGACCATCATAGGCTGGTTTAAGTGATCACTTCCCACACTTGTTACATACACCAATTCTACCCATGATTGAAAACCGCACTATTAATATTCACACTTCCATATTCTTCTTCATCTTAGTTGAGATGTCAAAAAAATAATTATGTAACATGAATGTGAAAGACGTGATTTTTTATTATTATTAATGTAGTTGCTTGACATTCTATCCTCCCTACCTACATCTGCAAGGAAACAGCGTGATGATTATAAAATATTTCTAATGAATTTTTTTTTTTTTTCATTGTAATATTTATTCAATATTACCATGGACTGGTACCTGAAGCGGAGGGCTGATCACCTTTCCTTCATGTGTAAACGATCAAGATAACACTGAGTTTATATGACACAGTGCCCTATGCACCATTGGGGTGCGGATAAGGGTTTTATTATTATTATTATTATTATTATTAAATGAAAAATGAATTAATTCATACGGTAACCGAAATTACGCAAGGGGTGACCGAACGCTTTTTTATTGCGCAGTTAACTTATATCCCTCGGTTGACCAATAACGGGCGGTTATCATACCGCTACCAAATGAGGGTTAAATTCTGCGTTTGTCTACTCAACAGGAAGATATATACCTAGTAGATATCTGAGAGGTATAAGTATGATCCCTATCGTTTTTATATCTACCCGATAATATTTATATAACGCTATAATATGTATTAGGTTGTTATTGTGTTGGAGTAAAGGTATGCGTTAAGTTAGGAGCGCTTGGCAATGTTCCAATAAAGTCACGTTTACAATAATGCCGCACCTCGCATATTTAGTACGAATTCCGCTACAAAATGCTCATATAACAGACAAAATTCTCTTTTATTCTATTTCTTACGTTATATTCACATATCTGTATATCCACGGCTACATTTAACAAACAAAAATGTTTTCGTACGTTCGTACTTATCCACATTTTCAAAAGTTTTTAGTCTACTTGAGCTTAAAAGCATACAAAGGTTTAAATATAGTAATATTGGCAAGATCACCATCTGCCCGGCTAGCTCAGTCGGTAGAGCATGAGACTCTTAATCTCAGGGTCGTGGGTTCGAGCCCCACGTTGGGCGCAACATATTTTTGTTTTTATTTTACGTTATGTGAAATGCGATTTTTTTTAAAAAATAATATACTGCAAATGTAAAATTAGCGAGCCACATTTATAATGACGAAAGCAGTTAAAAATATAATAATTGCCGATGAGACTTATTTTATAAACGTTCACCTAGAATATGCTGACTGCTCTAACATACTACTCGTTAAAAAGCACAGTGGCGTACAATTAGATAATTATTTTTAAAAAATGTTGGATATATTATATAATTTCATACCAGAGGTTCCCAATTTTTTTGCTCACCACCCTCTAGGAAATCGTCTCACTCACGACACCTTACTTGTGCCTCTTTTTACCACATTTATAAAATCACTGCTATAAAGCACTTTTATTTCATTTCCCTCGACTCTCAAAGTACTTCAATCAGCTTTTAAACCATTTAAAATTCTTGATCGCTCCAAGCGACCTTAATCGTAAACATTGGGCATCACTGGTTTACACGGATAGCACACTGTTCAAATTTTAAATCAGCTCTACTTATAATTTCCACATTTATCTACCTCCCTTTCGCCCTAGGACCTTCACACCGTCACACAATACCACATTAAAAAAATACTTTTTGAATGAACAAAAATATCAAAATTGTTTTCATATGTTTATAAATAAGTTTTATTAATTGATTCGGCAGTCACTTTGTGCTAATAATACCTATCCATTTTTTATTTTAATTTTACTCGGCAAATACCGATATTTTTTACACATAATCGATTGAACTCTATATTTAAACACACAATTCTATATTTGGTCATTGAATTCCCACACATTTTAGCCATTTGTAACTGTACTTGTTTAACTAGCAATAATTTTATTTAATGATTAGGCAGACAGACACATTGTGGTTTAGCTGGAAGCAACCTAAATCCACTATTATATCCATGAAACTTATCATAATAATTAAGCAAGATAATTAATAAACGCAACTCCCATCAACAACAAAAAAGTCACTTTGTGGCAATCAAATAATTATTAATTTGGATTTATCAATAGGTTTGAGATTACGTGAATATATTTGACTGTTGTAAAATATTTAACAATATTTTTTTAAGTAAATTGTTGAAACTTTTGAGTCACTCATTCTCCTTATTATTTCTCCATTATTTTAAAGATTAATCTTTGAGAGATTATTAACGAGCCACCACTGAATTGTGACGAAATCGCTTCACTTCCAGGCGGTGCCGTTAATAGGTCAGACGAAAGATAGGCTCTGAGGGCGTCAACAAAAGAAAATACACATACTTATTACTGATTGTTTTAAAAATATTTTACGTTACAAAAATGTCATTATTTAATTATGGCATTTTTGTACTGATTTATTCATTTAATTGTGGTATATTGATTTTCGTGAGTTTAATAACATCTCATTTTAAATCTCGTCCTTTACCTATGAAAAGGATGTCTTTTATTTCACTCTAAGCTTTAGGACGTTTCTTAATTATATAAATAAAAACACAAAAATAGACGACAGTAAAATATCCCGATAAACTGCTGACTAAGCAATTTTTTGTCATTGGGTTCTTAGAGTAATAAAGAGTTCAAAGTATAAATAACGAAAACGAAAAATAAGTGACATCATACTCATCATTTATATACATACATCGATACCTAACTAACTAACCATCATGCCGCTTCCCCGCAGGGGTAGGCAGAGAGAATCGAACGCCCCACCACTCTGTCTTTGCAAACATTCTTCGCCTCTTCTACATTCATGCATCTCGTCACACATACCCGACGATTATTCCGACTCCTGACCCAGCCGCTTTCAAGTATTTGACAACTGATATATATATATATATATATATATATATATATATATATATATATATATATATATATATATATATATATGTATATATATATATATATATATATATATATATATATATATATATATATATATATGTGTGTGTGTGTGTGTGTGTATTCATATTCCATGTTAAAGGAAACGAGAAAGATAAGATATAAAAGTAATATTAATAAAAGATTAATAAAAAACAATTAATTTACATTATAGCAGACGACATATGTAGCTGTCCTGGTTTTATTGTACATACTTAAAAAAGTAGGCAATATACTTTTATGTAATAATATACGTCAGCTTAAATATTTGGAACAATACTTAAAAATGTAGGGAAAAAATGGAAGAGTGATGTTTAAATTAGATATGAAGTTATTGCAGTGGCGGATTTGGGATATCTTTCACGGGCGAGTAATTTTATTTCGCAAAAAAATGTAATGTTAGTTACGCAGCCGTGTAAAATTGCATAAACCAACGGAACTCCAATTTCATACTATGATTTTTTTTATTACAGGTTCTTTGAAAACACTCAAATGACAAAAATATGTTCTTATAATTGTATTTTCTTATATTATTACAGTTGGGCATGTATGACTAGATGTATGATGTGAAGGAAGCCAGGAGCGTGTGTCAGGATAGACGCAGCGGTGGGATGCAGGGGGCTCGGAGGGGCTCGCGCGAGCCCCTTGTTAAATTTGACTTGGACCGTCGAGCCCCGTGTTAAATTAAGAGAAATCAATATATTCTCTGATTAAATTAGTAAATAAATGCAAATTCAGTGGTTGGTTTAAATGTATCCTGAAACTTAATTTGTTGCCTTTTGAAATTTCTCGAGAGATAAATTTACAAGTAAAATTAAATATTTAATTTGTTTAAAAAAAAAGTCATCTACTCGTATATTTTGTCGTTTGATGCGCATATCAAGTATTTTTTATTATTTTTTAATTATTATGTATTTTGGATACTTAAAACAAAATAATAATAAAAACCCCTCTCCACCACCCCTACCACCACCACCAGCGAGCCCCTTGTTAAAAATTGGCGGCCCACCCCTGAATAGACGGGTGAGGGTGTGGCGTTCTATTTTCTCTGCTTGCACCCGCAGAGAAATGGCGTGATGGTAGTAGTAGTAGTAGTAGTAGTAGTAGTAATAGAATAGAAGTATTTGTTTACGTTTATTATAAGAACACAAATATTTATTTTTAACGGATAATAGTTTCCTATGTTTACTATTGTATATACGAAACATTATTTTTTGCTTTTCTTAAGGTCAATAAATGAATTTAAAAAAAAAGTACTACTGGCAACACTTTTCCACGTTGAGGCATTATTGTAAAGTTCCTTTGGCTTTTAGGAAAATCCGCCTCTGTGTAGGTAGGTAATATTTTTGAGCACAGAGTAGGATGTTGTGACCTTTAGAGGAAAAATCTCTTTTTTGCTATTGCCAACGGATTATCTGTCACGTGTGGAGATTATAATATAAAGAATGTATGGTGAGTATAAGTACCCTGAATTCCCTAAAGAGTAACGGCGTTTCAATTTACCAAGGCGAGTGGAAAATGGAATTAGGATTGAGCGGGAAACGTAATATAACGGTGAAAATATTCCTTATACATTACGGAAACACACGAACAAATACGAACACCTCCGAAACCCGGTCGTATTGATTAGGTGCGGTAAGCCGGCCTCTGGAATCGAGCGGAAAACCCGCAACCAAATTTAGCCCTTAGCTCGCAGAGGCCTTTCGTTACATACAGCCTAAAATCCTTTACCCTTCTCGTTTGAGTTATAACTTCATTCTGTTTTAATGGCTACACATCCACAACCTAGTACGAAATCGTACGTATCCATGAAGAATTTTAATCGGGAATGTTTTACACCGAAGTTTAAATATATTCCATAGACAAATGATAGTTTAATGGTGTCGGTTTACTATTCACTGGAGAAGACAAGCGAATTTGCGATTCTAATCAACAGATTGCTCTTGTTTTAAGGCCTGTTTTGGCAGGTCTGCTGTCATGATTTGTGAGGTTATGTTCCATGTGCCACCTCACCCATTCCGCAGCCATTTTGCGTTCAAATGATTATCGCGAAAAAGGCGGGAAAGTGGGTTGACAGTCGCCATTGCGCAGCGTAGGTGTTGCCATTATAATGAATAATATTTCCATTTACAGGCAAATTTGCAATCTGCTGATAGTAATATGATGAAAACATTATGGTTCGGGAATTATCGTAAATCAAATCAGTATTTTTAATTCGCAGAAGCGATTATTTAGCATAATATTTTCAACACACAAACGCAAGGTTTTATTTGATAAATTTGTATGGATTTTAATACATGTAGTTTGAAGCAAATAAAAAAACTTTATGACTGACGCAAAAAGTCTAAAAAATTTGTTTGCATACATTCTTTAATATGTGTATATTTACAAGTACAAATTTAGATTTTTCGATCTAAAAATACAATCCAAGTAAAAAAAATCTCGTAAAACTAAAGAACCATCACGCCGCTTTTCCGCCGGGGTAGGCAGATACTCTTTGTATTATCTCATAAAGAATTAAGGTTTTGATATGTTTTTTTAAGCTTTTGATTATTCTTTTATATCTTGGTGCAACTGCATTTTCAAATAATAAAACAACAACTGATATATATATATTTTCCATTTTTATTTCATTTGACCTGTGACCGGGTTTCGTCGTTAACGATATCATCAGATTATTTTCATTTTCAGAAGAAAAAAACTGATATTTATTCATAAACACAATAATGACGATTCATAGTTCCATGAAATTTATTAACGGACATTATTTTGGTTTTCCGCCTCCGTGGTGTAATGGTCAGCACGCTCGGCTACCGTTCTGGAGGTCCCGGGTACGATTCCCAAGGGGGGTAAAATAAATATAAGTGATTTTTTCACTATTACGTATATTCAATATTACCCTGGGCTGGTACCTGAAGCGGAGGGCTGATCACCTTTCCTTCATGTGTAAACGATCAAGATAACACTGCGTTTATATAACGCAGTGCCCTGTGCACCATTGGGGTGCGGATAAGGGTTTTATTATTATTATTATTATTATATTGGTAATGAAAAATAAAGATCGAATGAAAAAAAAAAGAATCTTTATGAATTACATGTTTTTTTTTCAATGTTTTTATTTATAGTATGTTTACTATGACGTACGTTTCATTAAGCTGTTATTTATAAGCGTTTTATAAATAACTTTTATCGATACAAACCAAAGGTCCCCAACTTTGGCATTTTGATAGCGCCAGCGAAATGAGCAAAAACTTTATGTTATTGTTTTATTCCTATCCACACATGCGCAATGTAGCGAATTGCGCATTCACTACACGGCATATTATACGAATACACACCGAAATATCAGCAAACTATTGTCTACATATTATTTCTGGAATATCTCTGTAAACGATACACATACCGGCGGTTTTATGCTATACGTCTAGATATGTGATGTGTGTTAAATGTTCTCATTTGCGTGTGGATGTGAAAACAGCCGTCATGAAAGGTTGCATCAACTGGGCGTAGGGTGACTAAAATGGGCCGATATATGGAACAATGCAACGGAAAATCCACGAACTAGTTCGGGTGAAAGCCGCTAGGTGCGCATATCGCTCACTCCTTTCAAGAACGTCATAAATCGAAATTCGTAAATTTTCTGTTGTGCATGTTTTCGGAATGCCCAGAAAATTTACTATATCCCAGCAAAAGCGGCATATTTTTAACTTAATATTTACCCGCTACAGGGCAGAAAGTGTTGTTTTTGCATTTTGAAGAAAAGGTATTGTTTAATTATTTTTTTAAATAAACTAAATATTTTTCAAATGGAGAAAAAACCTTCAGGTTTTACTTAAAAAGATCTGTTGCACAGTAAAAAGTTCAATAAGTGGCTTGATATTTATTTTTAATACATTGTATTATATTTTTAAACTTAAAAACGTTCTCCTGAAAAATCGAGTTTTTTGATTTATGACGTTCTTGAAAGGAGTGTGCGATATGTCAACTAGGGTAATTGTCGAAATTTGAGCTGAATCAAATCTACTTTGGCGAGACTTTGAAGACAGTTACATTGAGTATTTTTCTCTTTTTTACCAAACATCAATAACTTATATTATCATTAATTGGTTCGGTAGTCAGTTTGTGGCAATATCTATTAATTTAATTAATCAATTAAAGTTTTACTTGGTAAATATCACTTTTTCTTAAATGCATCATTTTCATAGGTGTTTGAAAATGTATAATCGTATCCATAATCATTGTATAATCATATCATACCGAATACAATGTTTGAATTTATTGACACTGTGAGGAAATCGTTACTTAAATCGGTTTTTGGATTCGATAGCCCATCACTAGAATAAGACTAGCATTCAATAACTGTATTCTTCTTCGTCTTCTTCTCCTCACCCTTATCCGCACCCAATGGTGCATAGGGCACTTCATCGTGTTGACGTAGTTTTATCTCGATCGTTAAATATAAGAAGGCACCCTGATCAATCGTGAGCTTCGGGTGCCGGTCAAGGGGTCATTAATTCAATATTACGATCATAAATTACTAGTAATTATTTCGACTTCTTTGGGGATCGAACTCAGGGCCTTCAGTGCAGAAGCTAAATAACCTAATATTACACAATGGAGGTGGAAAAAATTATGAATTTAACTGATTATGTACATAATCGAGACGAAAATATCAAATACTGAACATTTTGATTACGTCAAAATACTTGTTCACAAATCTGGATTATCTCCAATTAAAAGGGTTATTTTTCACATTATTATTTGACATTTCAACATATATGAAGAGAAATATAGAAGTAAACCAGCCAATGACGGTCGTTGGCTACGTAAATGCCCAGACTTCCATATTCTCTAGAATAAAATAACTATGTAACTTTTTCCACATAAATTTTTATGGCCGATAACCGACATCATCAGACCAGTCTGATAATGTCGGTTAAGACGAAACCCGGTTGCTGGTCAAACAAAATTCATGTGGAAAAAATGACAGAGTTTTTATTTTATTCTATAAAATGCAGTTCCACCAAGAAATGTCAGTACAATACTTAAATATTCTCATTCATCTATGCTGAGATGTCTTAAAATAATATTAAATACTGAACATATTATAATATTTTATTTGACTGTTTTACAGTCCCGACAGTCATGATAACGGATGGTCATCGCTTTAATCTATAAACTGACCTGTGATGCTGTAATTAACAGAAGCGTAAGTATTGAGCTCTGCCAATCGATGTATTCTCGTGTTATGTGCCAATAGTGGGCCACTGGTCGGCAGACGGGAATACTTCATACGAATTATTATTATTACAGAGTATTTCTGGAAATATTTCCTCAGCATCTCTGGACTCCGGGCAACCCGGATCGTTTATATAAATTTATCTATTATTGTACCCATGTTTGGAGTGCAAATGAAGACAAAGATGTTGCGTAAAAAAATGTTGTTTATTATTATTTATTGTTTGTTTTTATTTCTTCCTGGTGGATACAAAGCTATGGTTTATGGCTAAAATATTATTTTACAAAAAAATAGTAGCATTATAGTAATTCCAATTAGAATCAATAGACAAAGTCATCCTTTTTATAATCCAGCACGATCAAAGAACTATTTAAAAAAATCCTTTATTTATCGAAGTTGTGGGAAATTTAATGAATGTTGTACCCACCTTGATATGTTCTACTGCAATCTTTCAAACTTTAAAGCTACATTGTTCGAAATCTTATAAACCTAAAAAAGTAATTCTATTCCCTGTCCTTTCCTTTTCTTGTGTTCCTATCACTGCCATCTCCTTTCTCTTTATCCCATCCTTGTCTCATGTCTCTTCCTTTATATAGACCTCTCTTATGCATAGTTGTGAAGAACTATAATTGGTACTCATGATATTGTAACTGTTGTTCTTCCTTCCAATAAAATAAAATAAAAATAATAATACTTTTACTTATAATAATATATTTATCAATTCATTTTATTTTCAATATTTTTAATAAGATAGTGAGATGAACAATACAGATATGATTCATACGTCGAATCATAAGCCAGTTTGTGGCTATATTTTGGTTGATATGAATAAGCTTTATTCAGCAAAGATCATCCATAGATACTTCTTCGAACTCGCACACGAAGTGACGTATGAATCGCTTAAAAAATATTAAATATACATAAATGTATATATTTATATATATATATATATATATATATATATATATATATATATATATATATATATATATATATATATATATATATATAAATGCATTAAAATATCAAGTACCCTCATCCGCTCCCGATGGTGTATAAGGCACTGCGTCATTGAAATGCAGTATTATCTTAATCGTTATCTCACGAAGGAAGAGTGATCAGCCCTCCGCTTCAGGTACAAGATATATGAGTTTTTAAAAATTTGAATTGTGTGGTTGTCAATCATGGGTAGAATCGTGAATAATACACATATTTAAAGTGATCAATTATTACGCCCAATACCCAGAATTCCATATTCTTCTTCATCTATGTTGAGATTTTAAAATATAACAAATTGGTGCCAATTGCTTCAACTGTCACAGCCGGTCAATTTGCGATTTCAATACAAAAATCAAAACACGCACTTCAAAATACTTTTCATTTACGGAGTTGGCTAGTTACATATCGCTCACTGCATTCAAGAACGTCATAAATAAAAAATCGACCATTTTCAGTTGAGCATGTTTTCGGAATGCCCAGAAAATGTACTATATCCCAGTAAAAGAGGCATATTTTAAATTTAATATTTACCTGCTACAGGGCAGAAAGTGATGTTTTTGAATTTTGACGAAAAGGTGTTGTTTTTTTTTAATTTTAATAAAGTAGTTACTTTTTAAATGGAAAAAAACCTTCAGGTTTAACCTAAAAAGATCTGTTGCACAGTAAAAAGTTCAATAAGTGGCTTGATATTTATTTTTAATAAATTCTGCATATTATATTTTTAAAATTTAAAAACGTTCTCTTGAAAAATCAAGTTTTTTTTATTTATGACGAAAGGAGTGGGCGATATATATCCACATGTAAGATACCTTGAAGTGGCCTCTAAATATACAAGAATCTCATTGTCATAACACTGTGTCATTTGCATACATTTTCTATCGCGGATCAGACACATTTAAATCTTGTAAAAGTACGCTCTTTCAAATCGGTGGCCCAATTACTTACAATTACATGACCTGCTTAGGGTCCAATGTCCCACAATGTCCCCTACATTCTATGTAATATTACAAAGCCATTCGCGCCGGACAGCAACAGAAGACTTTGTCAAAAAAGCTTTTCATATCTTAGCTGAAATTGCACCACGGTTCATTCAGAATTGGATTTTTTCAGAAGAGCAATATTTGCTCGTAACTTTCGGCAAAGTGCGCTGTGTTTTGACGTAGGTTAAGTATTTCCGCTCCAGGTATATCAAGTTGTTCTCAATTTTCACTAGATTTTTCGAAACGTTGGCGTTTTCGTACTCGCTTTTGATGAAAAGTCTATTTAAAGTGCAAACCTTTTTTCGTAATCAATGAACACACTAAATAGGGCATTAAACACATTGATTTATTGGTAAAAAAATAATGTTATCACGTTTTACATGTAGTAAGGTTAAAAAAATCCAGTCACAAGATATTCGCGCGATAAAGTAAATAAAATAAATAAAAATGATCATTTAAGGCTGAGATCTCGAATGTTCAAGTTCAGAGCGCGACCGTGCTAGGGGCCAGACGAGTTTTCGGGAACATTTTTTTTAGAATATCTACAAATTTGATTTTATTGAAAAATATTTTTATCCTTTTTCTAACTTTCTTTTCTTTTCAAACCCATATATTTATTTCGATGAAAAATATTTTTTTTCAATTCAAAAACGGTCTTTTAAGCAAAAAATTCATTTACGTTAAATGTAAACTGGGTTTCAAGATAATTAAGTGGCGGAATGTGGAATACCCCACTTTTATTTATTAATAATTACCATTAGAATTTCTAGGTGCGGTGGAATGTGATATTTTGTACATATTTCCTTTCTGCCCGGTTTCGCCCGTGTTTTGAATTCCTGTCCTACTTGTATTTTACCTGAATCCCGCACTTGCATTTTTATTCATTACTTAAATCCAGGTAACAGTTTACGTAATTGTTTTTTCCTTGAAACACCGTTTTCGTATTGAAAAAATTCGTTTTTCTTTGAAATAATTTTACAGCTTTGAAAAAAAAGTTATTGAATAGTAAGGAATCAAAAAATATTTTGTTCTATATAAATTCTAAAAAACGGAAAATTAACCAATACACATGCTTTAAAAAAATCGGGAGTGAAGAGACTTGTTTCGCTGATTGAATTCCGTGTTTGCGAATATAGCCTTAAAGAAAATGAAATTGCAAATTATCGCAAATAATAATCAGCGTCCATAGGATACAGCGTCATTTGCAACACTGGCTTCGGAAGCGTTGAAAGAATAATTCATTAAACCCTCTCGGGGATTGAACCCGAGACGTGATGCACGGTAGCCAAACGTGCTAGACACTAAACTGCCGAGGCGGACTATAGATTTATACACTCGCAGAAAAGTTGAGTGACTCTATCTCCTTTATTTTTACACAGCGGCGGGCTGGGGGTTGGTACCCGTGGCGCAAACCGTATTCGCGCCTTTTTGTTTGTTATTTATTTGTCGTTTTTTCTGTTTCCCCGTGACCTGCCCCCCCCTCCACCGGCCATCCCTGCCAACCCTCCCCCACCCCCGAAACCCCCCCGCCACCTCCCCCCTGCGCACTACTAGACACAACTCGTGGCGGTCCACTCGACCCGAATGAAATGGGAATGCGAAAAAATGAGAATAGGCGGGGTGACCATCTTTCGACGGCCAAAATTTTATACTTAATAGAAAAATGCTCTTTTTACTTAATAGGAAAAAAAATATTGACATCTCGTCAAAGATGAGAAGAATATGGAAGTCTGGGTATTTACGTCAATACATAATATGAAAAATACCGTAAATACACAAACTTCCATATTCTTCTTCATCTTTGATGAGATGTCAAAAAATAATATGAAAAATATTCCTATATTTGGACACACTCAAAAGTAATGGAAATTATTTGGTCCTTAATTTTTTTGTAAATTAAAAAAGATGATACATATTTGTTCCCGTTTTATCAATCCGTTTGTATACTACAGCTGTCTAGTTCACAAATGTCAAATATAGTTGACGTACGACACCGTTTGCAAAAATTATAACATCTTCCGATTGGGTCATTAATTTTGTTCTACCTGTATATAATATTGCGGATTAACAACTTCCATTTTTATGACTTCCAGATTTTTGAGTAGCGTGGTTGTTAATAACAATAATAATAAATTTTAAAAATATATATTTCAAATTATTATTATTTAAAAAAAAATTACATCTCATCAAAGATGAAGAAGAATATGGTAGCATTTACGGGTATGACGACCGCCATAGGCTGGTTTAAGTGATCACTTTACACGCGTGTAACGTTCACCAATTCTACCCATTATAATTATTGGAGATAACCCAGATTTTGTGAACAAGTATTTGGACACACTCAAAATGTTGTAAATTTATATTTCGCCATTTTCTTAAAATACCATCTGAAGGGCGCTCTTTGTGGGTAGAATGGCCACTTAACCAGCCTATGACAACCCTGTAAACGTCTAGACTTCCATATTCTTCTTCATCTATGTTGAGATGTCAAAAATATCTCAGCATATCAGGTTGCTTATCCATACACCCTATCAGAATGGCCACCCCAATCTCGGAATAAAAATGAAAGAGGAAGATCATCCAACTCTGTTGTGTTGCCAGTGTTGGTGCGCCGGGGGTTGTGGGTGGGGGGTGGGGGTGGCTCGGGGTGGGGGGTGGTAGGTAGGGGGCAGCTGTAGGGTGATTTATGTATACCGGTCGCCTAACGGGCTGGCTGCGACTATAGACACCTAGACTCGGAATAATTTTAATCATTTTCGTATGCTCGGTATTATTTCCAGAAAATTTCTTCACCGCGCTGTGTCAACTCGCGAGAGGGGCGGCAGGGGTGCGTTTCGATTAAAGCCGTTATAAAATAATAGGTTTTTCGACATCTCAATATAACTGGAGAATATACCTTTATGTCTCACCGATAGATGTCACTAGTGAAAATTCTAGTGATTCTTGTACAATGTTTCGAAATTGGATCAAAAATATATTTATATATGTATATATAGATATCCAAGAATTTAAGTAAGTGTGTGAGCGAGTGTTTTTGCCTAGAATTCTCATTAATGAATTACATAAAATTACAATAACTTTAAACATAAAGAGTAAAGCCACTCATGAATAGGCATAGGTTATAAAACTTAAAAAGTTGAAGCCTGAGTAGGGTCATGATAAGCGGTGTTGCATAAGCCGTAGCTAGATTTCAGAGGCACTTGAACGTTAGGTAATTAAAAAAAAACGTAGTTTGATTGTCAATAATGGGTAGAATAGGTGAGTGTGACACGTGTGTAAAGTGATCACTTGAATGGTGGTCGTAAACCCTGTAAACGCCCAGACTTCCGTATTCTTCTTCATCTACCTTGAGATGTCAAAAAATAATATGATAGATAACTCATATGGTTGGAGATAATCCAGATTCGTAAACAAAATTGGTCCATTCTGTGTGATTTTCATTGTTCTAGCATTTAACGCTTTCGTCGTATTTTTTATTATTTATTAATGCGTACTTTAATGGCTCGCTCTCCATTCACGCCATTTAGGCACTATTTTGTCAGAAAACAATATTTACATTTAGCATAATGTTTGCATATGAACTGCTTACGCAAAACGTTTTCTATTCCTTTTCGACTTATGTTAGCTGTCAACATGGCATTTTTTAAACAAATATATCGCTCTTATATGTAATCTAGAAGTTCCAAAAATTGAGATTCAATTGGCTGTCAATCATGGGTAAAATTGGTGAATGATACACGTATGCACGTATGCAAAGTGATCACTTAACCAAGTCTATGACGGTCGTAAGCCCTGTAAATGCCCAGACTTCCAAATTTTCTTCATCTTTGTTGAAATATCGAAAATGTAAAAAATAACTCGTAAGTGGAGACAATAATGATTTGTAAACAAGTATTTGGACACACTCAAAATGTTGTTAATAAACTTTTTTTAAAAGAAAAAAAATTGTGTTTTTCATTATTTACAAAAACGCTTAGTAAGCCTAAAAGGCTCATTTTAAGAAATAGGTAGCAAATTGTCGAAGAGTGGGTTCGAACCGAGAAACTCTGACTCAAAAGTCCGCGACACTATCCACGGGACCACAACCCGAAACTATTATTACATGATATTTATTTTCGTTTGACATTGGTTGAAAATGAGCATCAGGGCGCTAGAGGGTTAAGTGACTACCTCGCCTTGACAGCTCACGCACAAACACCGCTATGCTCCTGAGCCCTTTATCCAGCCAATAGCGAGGCTGGCTTAGAGCAGTCTTCTATGTAGCACCCAGACTTCTATTTGTACAATGTAAGACGACATCCAACCGATCAACGTTCCACGCAAACGCCACAAGCTCAAACCGCGGTTAAACGTTAACCGAGACACCGTTCTCAGATCAAACTACCCCTAAGGGTTGCCACCTTCATTATTAAACCCGTAGTTTAAACTTTGGTTGATGACTAAACTTTAGTTATGTCAATATAAGTTTCGAGTTAAATTATGTGGATGTTGCCCTAGAATAATTTTCTAAATAATGATAATTATTTTTACAAATAACTACTACTACCATCACGCCGTTTCCCCGCAGGGGTGGGCAGAGAATATGAAACGGCACGCTCTTCTGTCCCTACATACATACACTCTTAGCTTCCTTCGCATCCATACATTTAGTCATACATGCTCTCCGGTTACGCAACCTTTTGACACGACCAGATTTTAGGTTCTGATTCATCTGATCGCACCAAGTTTTTTTCGGCCATCTTCATTAACTATTCCCTCATTCTATCCATAGGCGTGCGGTGTCTATTTTACAATGTGATGTAATAAAAGAAAAGATATTGTTTAATGGTTTTTTTAAATGTACTAAATATTTTTCAAATGGAGAAAAAAGACTCTAGGTTTTATCTAAAAAGATCTGTTGCACAGTAAAAAGTTTAATAAGTGGCTTGATATTTATTTTTAATACATTTTATTATATTCTTAAATTCTAAAAACGATCTCCTGAAAAATCTAGTTTTTTGATTTATGACGTTTTTGAAAGGAGTGAGCGGTATCTGAGATTTCTCCACTCCACTCAAAAAATTGTTAAGTAGGCTCTATTTTTTTTTTAAGAAAAAATTAATACTTGTGTTTTTATAATGAACAAAAATACTTCAATTTCATACTGTTTCTGTGAGCCTAAGCAGCTCATTATTAAAAATAGGTATCAAAATGTGGTAGAGTGGTTTCGAACCGAGAAACTCTGACTGAAGAGTCCGCGACACTAACCACGGGACCACAACCCGACAAATTATTACTTGGGTATAGCAACGCATAGGGGGAGTGTTGTCTTGGTTGTAATAACGTGAAAGCAAGGCGATCAGCCCTGCGCATCAGTGACCAGTACTAACAGATCATAAATCTGTAGCCTTTTAATAAAAGATAGACAGTAAAAGGTCTGAAAACTGACGACTGGTCAAGTATTTTATGGTGACAAAAAATCAACAAGTAAAGTGATGATTTACTCGCGGACAATGGGGGGGGGGATGATGGGCGGTTGTCAAGGCAACCAGCAACAGTATGTCCTCCCCTCTCTGCATGCCTTCACCCCGACCCCGGCCGCCAGCTCCTTAGGGTGGCTCTAGCAGCCCCCTCGGCATTCTTACCCTTCCGGATGGAGATCGGATTTGTTGAAATGTACCTTACACTGGAGAAAGAATAAAATAGTCCCGAAAAATAATATATCTTACATAATGTATGAGTGTTGTGTCCGCCTACGTAGTGTAATGGTTAGCATGCTCGGCTACCGTTCTGGAGGTCCCGGATTCGATTCCCAGCGGGGGTTAAATAAATATAAGTTATTTTTAACTCTAATATTACCCTGGACTGGTACCTGAAGCGGAGGGCTGACCTTTCCTTCATGTGTTAACGACGATCAAGATAACACTGCGTTTACATGATGCAGTGCCCTATGCACCATTGGAGTGCGGATAAGGGTTTGAAGAATGTATGAATAAAAATGACCATCTAGGTAGGCCTGCTGAATGGCTTTAATTTACGAATTTTCATAGGCAACATTTTGAGTGTCCACTTGTTCACAAATCTGGATTACCTCCAATTATAGGAGTTTTTCATATTATTTTTTAACATTTCAACATAAATAAAAGAGTTTCTGTTCAATAAAAAGCTTTTTCATCTCACCAATAGATGTCTCTAGTGGAAATTCTAGTGATCCAAGTACAGTTTTTCGAAATTAGATCATATTTATAGAACTTCCAAGAATTTGAGTTGTCAATCATGGGTATTGTGGAATTGGTGAATATTACAAATATGCTGTTGAAATGCGCTCCCTCAGACGAATGTGTGGAAAATCATTGTATGACAGAATTAAAAACGACGATATAAGAAAGGAATGTAAGGCTGAACGCGGAATAATTGAAAAGATTAGAAAGAGCTCTTTGCGGTGGTATGGACATGTGGAGCGAATGGATAGCGAGAGAATGACTAAGAAAATATATGTGGAGAATGTGAGAGGGAAAACAGAACGTGGACGACCGAAAAAGACTTGGCACGATCAGATCAATCAGAACCTAAAATCTGGCGGTGTCAAAAGTCTGCGTAATCGGAGGGCATGTATGACTAGATGTATGGATGTGAAGGAGGCTAGGAGTGTATGTCAGGATAGAAGAGTGTGGCGTTCCATCCTCTCTGCCTACCCCTGCGGGGAAACGGCGTGATGGTAGTAGTAGTAGTAGTAGTAGTAGTTAAGTTATCTTCTTCATCTATGTTCAGATGTCAAAAAATAATATAAATTTCATAGGAGATATTTTTTTAAAGATCTAGCACATGGGTCGGCAAAGTATGACTCCGTAGCCACATGCGGTTCTTTGACCTTTTAAGTGTGACTCGGGCACAAATATCCGCGTGAAGGCTCTTCGACTCTACGTATTCATGCGAACAATCTTTTTTAAGCATGAACCTTATTAAAAACAAACTAAGAAATCGTCTGATTGACGAAAACTTGGAAAAGTGCTAAAATTAACGACTTACAAATATGACATGATCAAACT